>NC_081407.1:238475244-238775244 GCF_030272615.1 Cryptomeria japonica | reverse complement strand
TGAGCTTATGAAAATACTTATGATAAAGTAGAAAGATGAGATATATGAGCAACTAGTAGAGAGATCACAAGGAGATAAGACATCTCTAATTTTGAGGAACCAAGCCCCCAATCTTAAGATCTTAACTCATGCAAACACATGCAAGGACACACAAAATAAAACAAAGAAAAAAAGCTAAACAAAGACAACCAAAGACAAAATCAGAACAACACAAGGGGTTAGTACTCAAAATTAAAAAAGGTTCCAAGTCAATGAGTTGAAGAGATCTTGATAATCAAATGTCTCAGCCACTAATATCATTCTCAGAATGATATCACAAGAACATAAGTGGTCACATAAAAAGAGAAAGAGCATGCATCAAGTGATGAATCGTGATCCACAAATAGAAAAGCTATGAGCTCATGGGGAGGAGAAAAGAGAGAACATGGATGCCACAAGCTAGCAAACTACATTATGCTAGGTGATCCATGAGAAGAAGAGCAAGATGGGTTGTCAAATTGACAACCTAGAAAGTTGTGTCAAGCTAGGTGACCCACAAGAATATTAATATTCATGGGGCAAAAAGTTGTGTTATGTTGTGTGATTCATGTAAAGAAGGAGAGTTAAAATAGTCTAGCAAGTTGTGTTATGCTAGTCGACTCACCCTACTACATATGTCACTATTTGGTTTCAAGAGCTAAGCATCTCATCCAAGAGTTAGGTCCAGTTTCAAGCATACAACATCCTGTTTAAGACATGTAATAAAAAATATTATGTTTAATTTCGGGTGTATAAAAGTTAGGTTTGGTCTCAAGAATGTATACCCCATATAAGACATATAAAAAGGGTTGTGTCAGGTTTCGAGAATGAAGCATCTCATATAAGAGTTAGGTCCAATTTTGAGAATGTACATCTTGTATAAGACATGCAAAATAAAAATATATATAGTACAAATAGGGCAATATGTATGCCCCCCCTCCCCCCCTTAAGATGTCAATATAGAGGCATGTTGATGTCTTCAGGATGCTAGAAACAAGGACACACACATTCAACACCAAGGAGATATCCTCTAGTCAACAATGTACATAAATCCAAGCTAAATAGGTATGACCCTTATAAGCAAGTAAAAGATATTTGTAAATTAAATATCTTGCAACAAGTGTAAAGGGAATTCTCAGGAGGAGAAGGAGGAAGAGATCTTTTCTCAAAGACATCTACCTCCCAGAGGAGATTTTGAACAAAAATAACATCAATGTTGACCAAAAAAAGGAAGGAGAATAAGAATTCATACCTTCCTCCTATTTCTATGAAAAGGGATTCTTGATGAAGGATAACACACTTTTGACCCAAAGTGAGGGGTTTGTTTATAATAGACATAAATTGCCATGTGAAGAAGAGGTTGTACACAAGTATACACAACTCTTGTGTAAGAGGGAATCCTTGAGAAAACAAACAACTCCATACAAGGAATAACATCGTATCATAAGAAGGCACCACTCAACAAAGTAAAACTGGATCTTTAGAAAGGATAGGAGATATCAATGCCCCCCAAGCAAAGGGACAAAGAGAAGGATTACACAACTTCCAAAGAGAGATTATACATAAAAGATGTAGCACCTCAAGAAAAGAAAAGGTCCTAAGCAAGGAACACACATGTACTCACATGAAAGAATATTAAATGTGAGAAAAGACATCAAGATATGCAAAATACAACTCAAAAGAGGAGGCAATCTTTGAAAGGAAAGAGGATTGAATATACTATCCTTTCCCTTAAGCGAGGAGACAAGGAATAATTATGTTTTTGTCAATTTCAAATTCAAGATGTATCACCACTCATGAAAAAGAGCCCCCAATAATGTTAAACTACTAGCGTCACAGGGTGAGGAGAAACATAATAAGGTGAATAGAGTGCTAAGGCACTACCTCTTCACCAAGAAAAACTGCAAGATCAATTCTAAGAGCTATATAAGCTCGATCACATTAGTCTTGAACAAATTCTTTAAAAGCTTTACAATTTTCAAGAGAATGAGAATAACAACGATGAAAAAGACAACACTCATCACATTCTTTATTCTTATTGATATATCTTATGAAAGGAAAAACAACATTATTATCGTACTTCAATCTCCAAAAGATTCTTATAGCTAATTTGTATTGATTGTCAATATGGGTAGGTCTTGTCTCTTGAGATGTAGGACAAGGTGTGCTAGAAGGAGAATGATTATTTTCTATTATTTTGAGAGTTCCATTATCAATTAGTCCTTGTATTTTATTTTAAAAATCAAGACATTCATTTGTATGATGATCATTACTTTGATGATATGTGTGTAAAGGATTATTTGAGGAAGAATCACATTCAAATGGATGATAGAGTTTATGTTTTTCAAATTACTCCTTGACACTTTTAAATTTAAGGAAATCATTCATAGGTGAATGATGAGGATGTCCTATACCTTCCATACTAGCTTGTGAAGGAGGGTTTACAAGGACTTTAATTCCTTGTTCATATTTACCAAGTCCTTGTCCATTATAACCTTATTTTGAGATTATACTATAACCACTCCTATAAGAATTTTTCAACTATAAGAAGGAAGGACTATTATCATGGATCTCTTTAAAATTTGTAGTGTAAGGGCACACAAAAGAATCAAAGGGATAAGTAGAGTAGGAAGGGATATCCCCTGGGGAAATTCTCCTTTCTATCATCATTAATGTTCTCTTTGATAGGTTGGGAAGGAGGGTCATTATCATCTTTGCTTAATGTTATGTGAGGAAATAGGTCATTAATAAAATGCATAACATCACCTTCCCTACAAGTATGTTGGTGATTAAGATAAGCTCTAGGAGAATAAGGAGGATCTAGGTAGATTAATATACCAACATTTTGATCTTGCCCCCCTTGCACTAAAGTATCTTTATAAGAAGAGGATTGTGTCATGTTGCTCTTGAATGCTTCCTCTCCATTAGATAGGTCATTGATAGGAGTATTGACTCTTTCCTTATTCACATTAGATACCTTAGGAGAGGTACAAGTGCTAGCTTTTTTCATTGTCACTTCTAGGATTATCATTCTCTATGAAATATTTTATGTGATCTACATATGTAATGCATTTTCTTTAAAATATCATCATAAAACAACATACAACATGTTGAACACCCAAAAAAATTGAGAATGGGGGTGAATTAGTCCAAAACTTCAAAATAGATTATTAATAAATAATGGTAACTTACTTAGCAATAACACATTAACCATCAACACATGAACACCAAATTTACGTGAAAAACCCAAACAGGGAAAAACCACTTTTAGAATCTAACACAATATGAATAAAAATGTTTACAATATTTTAAGCTTATTGCGAAGGAGCACCAACACCTGAAGAACTTGTAGAACTAAAGCACACAACCTTAGGTAAGATACAAAGAGGACTTGTTCAACTAAAGATCACTTCTTTAGGACAAGATACAAACTGTTGTTTAATGACTCACTGTCAATCAACAACGGATGAAATAGATGAATTGAAACTGAGAAGGATTCTCCTAAACATGAAATTATCCTTGAACAACTAGATCAAGCAACTAACATCATGGCAAACATCTTTGATAATATTCACTGACACAACACACTGTCTTCCAGAATATATCTCCTTCAAATCTCTTCTCAATTCTCATCCACACTATAATTCATCTATCCACACATATTAAATATGAGATACAACATTGAAATCCTAATTAAGGGTCAACCAAAATAGAATAAACAATATTACACAAAATAAGTAACCTAGACCTAAAATAATTGAATCGGTCCACACCAAGAGAAAGAGGGAACCAAAACATATTATAATACTTCCTTCCATGATTGATCCAACAATTTGCACATGCTAACAGATAATCCAAAATCGTAATGTGTAGAAATAACAACCAATCAGACACGTAAACTCTTTCAATGCAAAATACTCGATGCAGATCTTCACACGATACAATGAGACCTAAAAAAACATCTTAACACATATTCCAACACATATCCAGACCAGAATAATATGATCCACTAAACCGCATCACAATTAGGAACAAATCCACAAGGCACCAAAAGATTTCTAGACCATCCTGAATACAAGATGACACAACCAACACCAACAACATTAATTGCAACACAAAACATAATTTTGCAACAACCAAGAGTATATCCAGACCAACATCCATCTAGATAACCAAGTTTGACATCAATGACAACCATACAAGCTCATGCTACTAACAATCTCCAATAATCTCCTCATTTTTCATTGATGGCAACACTAATACAATTCTTTTCTAGACAACACCAACACATCACTTGATCATAATAATCTCATAACAACTCTCTCCAATCTCACAACAACTCTCTTCAATCTCACAACAACTCTTTGCAGTCTCACAATAACTCTCTTCCTCTTTGACAATAATGACAAAAGGCATTGCAAACCATACTAACCAATGCACACCACTACTCCCCCTGAGAGAAACAACAACATCAATCTAGGAGACAAGGATAAGCACTAAGTATCCCCTTGGAAAGATGCACCAGTAAAAATGCATCTAATTAGAAAAAGGAGGGGCAATAACCCCTAACATCTACCTTGAGATACTCAAAAGTATCTTTCACCAAAGCCTTAAAAAAAATGTTTACTACCTACTTTGTTGTAGAAATGCATTCCAGTCCAACTTCTTTCTCTGCAACCTTCTCTGTTAAGAAATGATAATTGATTGTGATATGTTTAGTTCTTGAATGCATAACTGGATTTTTCAAAAAAATTATAGTATTGGTATTATCACACATAATAGGAATAGCTTTATCATATACCACTTTGATATCCTTAAGAGTCTTCTTCATCCATAAATTTTGAGTACAACAAGATGTTGTGGTAATATATTTAGCTTAGGCAGTGGATAATGCCGCTAATTATTGTTTCTTACTCATCCATTAAACCAATCTGTCTCCCAAAAATAATGTTGCACCACCTCTAGTACGTTATCTATTATCAATACTTCTGACCCGATCAACATCTATATATGATGTCAACATGAAATATCCATCCTTCTTGTACCATAAGACAAAGTCCTGAGTTTCTTTTAGATATCTAAAAATCCTCTTCACTGCTTGATCAAGAGTTTGCTTTGGACTTGCTTGAAATCTTGCAACCAAACATGCAACTTGCATAATATCTAGTCTAAAAGCAGTAAGGTGTAACAATCCTCTAATCATAGATGTTTACTTCTTCTAATCAACATCCAAAGATGTATCATCTTTTCCTAATTTGCATCCAATAGCTAAAGGGGCAATAAAAGGTTTATAGTTCTCCATATCAAACTTCTTTAACATCTCTTTAACATACTTATCTTGCAAAATAAAGATTCCATTATCCAACTGAGTAACCGGGTTTGACATCAATGGCAACCATACAAGCTCATGTTACCAACAATCTCCAACATAATTTGGATAAAAGATTTAAGAGATGATTTGCAAGTAGGAAATATCTTTGAAATTAAAGATGCAATGTGCAAGAGTACTATGGATGAAAAGAAGTAATGTAAAGTGAAAGAAACCATTATCCAACACATGATTTTTATACATGTAACTAAGAAATAATGTAATCCTATGTGAAATAGAAAACCAATCGGATTTAGTAAACTCCATTATGAAAATACCCCAAATCATATCTAAAAACACAAGTGAAAAATTATGCAAACCACAAGTCAATTTTATAATAATAAATTAGGGTTTTTATGAAATTAACCACTAAATTTATGTAATGTAATTGCAAATATGATTTATGAGTGCAAAACTTAGTGTTTAAGTGCATACAAATTAGATCTAAGATGACAAATAAGAAATAAGAATGAAAGAAGTCAGGTTCACTAAAATGTAATGGTGTAAAATTAGGATTTCACCAATTAAGATAATAAAACCACTAATCTTACTTAAGGAACCAATACATTCAAAAAGGGGTGAATCAATAGATCTAGTCACAATCCAAAAAGGAAAAGGGTTGAAATTTTTATTAGATTCACCAGTTTTTAGTTTACCCCCTTTTACTAATTGAAATTTGGATGTGAATTGTGAAATCAGGGAAAGACAAGGGACAACTGAAGTAAATTGACAAAAACATAATATTGCAGATATCCAATAGAGCCACAAATAGGGTTTAGGGCAAAAGAAAACATTCAAAACTTGTTCCCGAAAGTTTAGGCTGATTTTCTAGGACTAGGTAGTAGAGAATCGCCTTGGTCCTCCAATTTTGCTTCACTGAAAGTTGAACATGTTCATTGTCATCAACTATATCAGAATCTTTGAGTACAACTCCTGAGTCAATTTCCTACACACAAAAAGAGAGAAGAAAGGGTTTTGGATAAGAGTTTGCCTTAGGTCAAACCTTGATTTCGAAATTAACCTTCTATTGAATAATGTAAATACTAAAGTAAAATCTAAGAGATATACCTTAGATCTGCAATGGTTGATAGAAATAGTGATGATGCAATTGTCCTTGAATGTAATGACAAATGTTGAATGTAATGGCATGACAAACACATGAACATGAAAGAATTAATCAAACACATATGCTTGCATGAATATTGATGTAACTTTGCTCCATAATGCTTGAAAGATGAAATGTTGCCTTGAATGCTTGATGGTGAATGCTTGAATGCGCAAGTGCTAGGTATGGAGTCTTAGATTTCTTTCTTCTAGGTTTAAAATGAATTGATAGAACATATTTATACAGGGTTCCCTAGGTAATTATCGATTACGCTTACCTCCAATGGCCAAGTGTAGCCACGGGGACCCAAATCCATTGAGGAGGGGAAATACCTACCCATATTCAAATTGGGTCCTATTTAAGGGGGACCATGCAATTTGGGGTGCCCTTGTCTAGGACTAAGTTACTCCATGCCTTGGTCCTCCAAAAATAGGACCAACAAATGGGAAATGGGAGAAAGCAACCTCAAGACGGGGCCCACTCAATTGTGTAAATAGATGACATCAAAGTTGGAGTAAAATGGGGCCAAAACGGACCTAGGGTGAATGAAGATGGGGCACGCTAAAGTAGGAGCACACACATGAGGTGTGAATTGTACCGATTATAATTTATGATGCTACACATGGAACCTTATGCATGTAAGTATGTAATGTGACATGTTGGTGTTGCATTTACATAATGAAAAAAATGTTCATCTATTTTTTAATGTTGATATCTTGGTCAATATCTTGGTGCTTTACAAAGGAGGGTATGGTATAAGTATGGATGAAGCAAGAGAGATAGGTGCGTCATACGATGGATTAGAGAGGTCGTTAATTTTTCTATTAGTATATCTAAGCTTGTGCAATAGCATATGTGTGGTTGCAAGAAGAAAGAAGAGTATAGTAACTAAATAAAGACATTATGGGTAGGATGGAGATGGAGAATGGGTAATAAGCATAATTGGGATCTCAAAAAGTTTAAAATATACAAAATGCATATGAGTGATAATAACTAAGGATGTCATCATTTAAGGTATAAGGAAAATAAGACATCATAAAAGGTTCATCATAGAAACCATATAAAATTGCACATTTACTTAAGAATCTCTTTCACTAGGAAATATTTTAGACTTAGATAAGAAGAATAAGACACACTAGACAAAGAAAAATCATTGCTATATGAAGATAAGCATTCAAAACTTTATCATAACATGAATATGAAATATCAAAACATGAATAATAGCATGAAAGTACCAAATCTCACATTCAACAATCACTTCAATAGAGTATGAGATCAATGTACTCAAGTAAAATAATAAATAATTATACCTTCATAAAGCCTAATTTTGCTTCATTGGTTTTCTGTGTGCTTGAATAATTGTGTGTGTGGATTGCTCTTCAAAATAGCATAACCTTATTTAATTAATATTGACGAAGAAGATAAATTATTAAATTGATTAAATAATTGAGAAATATTTAATTAATGTGGATGAGGGAGATAAATTATTAAATTTAATTAGATATAAAAAATATTTAATAAATATTGGTAGAAGAATTGATGAGAAATAATAAAATGTTGAGATAGAAATGTGATAGTCATTTTTAGTTGTCTACATTTTTCCCCTCTTTGAGACAATGCATTTATGGCATTGTTTCAAATAAATAATGTTGGTATAGAAAAATTTAGTTGGTGATGTGCCCTAGTGTACTAAGGGATGGAGATAAGGTACCTCTCAAGAGATTGGTTGAGAGAATTTTTTTTGGGTGACCTCTTGATAGGAAGGATAAGCTATGTCTAGTGGATTGAAGGTAAAAGATGGATGGAAAGGAGGAAGATCAAGCTTGATAGGTGATGAGATGGAGAAATTGGTGAAGAATATGGTGAAAAATAGGGTTTGGAAGTTTATAAATGGGTGTAGGGAGGTTCAATTCTCCTCATTTTACCTATACATTATTAGAAATATAGAGCCTCTAGAGCCTCCAAAGTGTGAAGAAATTACAAAGATGGGTATTTCTATGGTGATTCATTGACAAAATCATATGTGAGTGTTAAAAAAATTGGTCAGTTCAAGTCTAATAGTATGTGTCTAATCCTTGGGTCTCTTAGAGTAGATTTAGGTGCATTTATGAGGGGTGGAGCTATGATTTTATAAATTATGCCAAAAAGATAGAATTATGCTTATGAAGTTGGAAACTTAAAACTGTAGCTTATTTATTGTGTGTTATTTTGCTTTGTATATGTGTTATCCATGTTCTTTTTTGTAAATCTAATCTTCATCATAATTTAACCCCGTGTCTTTATCGTGTTGATTTTTGACCTTGTCTTGTGTAGATTTTTCTATCTAATACATTTTTTGTAGGTCTTTAGCTTGGAGGCATGCTTCCTCAACTTGAAGAGTTATCTACGTCATCTATAGTATACTTTTAGCATCATAATGTTATTTATTTTCAGTTGATTTCCTTAGCATATTGTATATTCATTTAAGATTCATAAACTCGCTAAAGTGGGGAAAAAATGTAGAGTCAATAATTACATACTCTTTGCAATTTCACTTACACTTTTGTATCTATTTTAGTTTACATTCCCCTAAAATTTGAGTAGGTTCATTTTAGCCCTTGCATCAGCCTTTTCACTCTTAGGATGCTCAAGAGGCATTTTCAAGAGCCACCTTTTCGCATTAGTTTTGTGATAACCACATGTTTCTCTTATTTCTCATTAATTTTTAGTGTGATTTGGTTAGACACTAGTGCAGGTCGCAGAGTGGTTTGTTTGTTGGGCTAGAGTCCTATGGCATTTTAATATTCAAGTCTCATTTCTAAGAATTTCACCACTTGTCACCTGCATAGGTAAGTGGAAATGGCTCAAAATATTTAGAAAAGGCTTGCGAACCCTTTTCTTTCCCTCATATTCTCTCTTTTAAATCTATTCTTTCACTACATGAGATCTCTCTTGGAAGTTCTCTAAAATTCTCCCAGTTCCTTCTTGCAATCTCTTGTATTATTTTTTAATATCTCTCTCTCTCTCTCTCTCTCTCTCTCTCTCTCTCTCTCTCTCTCTCTCTCTCTCTCTCTCTCTCTCTCTCTCTCTCTCTCTCTCTCTCTCTCTCTCTCTCTCTCTCTCTCTCCACAATATCAAGCTCGCACAATAGACTTTGCAACTCTCTCGGTTTCCTCAATCCTTTTTGGTAATATCTTTATACTTGTCTTATCTCTTTGAGCATTTTGGGATTCATCACATCCCTTGTCTATAAAAATTTATCATTGTCTATTTGTATTAAAAAATGATGCACTTTATTGGTTGATCTATCTTATCATTATACATCTCAACACATCCTAATACATATATTGTAACGCCACATGAACCCTCCATATATTCTATGCATTGGTATATTTTTTGTGCTTGTGATGGATGAAAATGGAATCAAACAAACTAAGCCTAATCCCACTCTCATGCACACATCAGAATACAAAAGAGCCTAAGGAGATTATTCACTTTGACTACTTCTTGAGAAAGAGAGTCAAGGAATATCTCTAGGGTTTCTATTCCTTTGCTTCTATGAAGAGGAGATGTGTAGAATGTGATGCAATGATCAACTATATTAAGAGGTGAGCAACGATGCAAATATAAACTAAAAACACTAAAACTTGCAGATCTGAAACTGAGAAACTGAGTACAGAGAAGGAAAAGGAACTCAGAGCTGCACCTACCACTGAAATTGGAAGCTGACTGAACAGGACCAAGATGCCACGCCTTGGTCCCTAATACCACAAAGAGTTGTATTTCTAGAATATGGACTCTACGACACTAAAATAAAAACACAAAGGACCAAAGTGCCATGCCCAAGTCTCAGATTATTGAGATCTGCCTCTGAGACTGGGTTTGCACTTTTGTGTTATGTTGGTCCCAAAAATCATGCATCCATCGGATTCCTATACCTGCACCTGCAACTTGAAAAATGGTGTTTCAGTGGCTATATAGGGTTTTGCCTTAGTCAAAACCCTTGTTTTGGTGATTTCCACCTCCAAAAATACCCAATAATGTATTGAAAATGTGTGTGCAATAATCTTGTATGTGTGCAAGATCCTAAATGAACAAGAAAGTGAATCTAGAGTTCTACCCTACGCTTTGGAGAGTAAACCCTAAATGATTGTAAATGTAAATGCTTCAAATCACAAATGCAATAATGGATCTAAAGCATGAATGTAAATCTAAAAATTAGTAATATGAAGCTCATACAAAGAGATGAAAATAACATGAAACCATACCAAACCCTAGGGGAAAGGTACAAGCCAATCAATAATCGGTGATCTCCTATTATTCTTCAATATCTTCAAAGCTTCAATTGATGATGAAAATGGTTGATGTAGACTTGATAGATTGATTTGTTGATCGAAGACTCCACATAACCTGCACTTTCACTTCATGAGAGGCTCCTTCAAGATTGCTAGATGGATCCCTCAAATGAGGAAAGAAAAGGCTATATGTATGAACCCTGACTTTGTTTTTTATCATAGGCCAACCTAGAATCAATATAATTTCTCAATTCTCTAGATTCAAACATTAAAATACCGCCAAATCACACTCCTGAAATTCGGGGAGAAAAAGTCAAGACCAAGAGGCCACCCCTTGGTCGAACCATCTTTTTACCAAATTTTTGAGGAAGCAAGATATTGTGATTCTAAAGTCAATTCCAGGAGTATGTGAAGATTCAAGGTGTTTAGATATGCGAAATTGGGCTTTGAAGGTCGAAATAGGACATAATTAGAGCTTTTTTTTTGTTAGTCCAGGGTATCCCCGCGACTCAGCCCAACGACATAGGTTTCCCATTATGGAGAGAGTTGAGTTGAGACTAATCCCTGGAGATGTACCAAGCTGCCCATAAGCCATGTTCATTGGTTGATTCCAGGCCTCAAAGTCGAACCTGAGACCAATGGGGAGCAAACCCATAGTCCAAGACAACTCTGCTACCTGTCCGAGCTCATAATTAGGGATTTTGATGAAATAATTAATTGGAATAATAAAATAAAAAAGGGGCACACTTAGGGTTAAGGGCCCAATTTTATGATGTGGAGAGTGATGAACGAAGACTTTAGATTCAATTAAATTAATTAATTAAATGCTTAAAGGGAATTTGAAATGCAAGGTACAAACACACTAAGGCAGGTGCTAACCTAAGCGTGGAATTGTACCACCCAATTAATGGTGTACAATTTATGATACTACATTTAGCCCCCACTTTAGTGGTCAGATGACACTACGTGCATATGCAAGATAAAGTACAAAAAAGTAAAAATTTCATGAAAAAAGGATATATCCATAAGGTGTCGGACAATGCCCCCAGCAGTATCTGCAGTACACTGTTAGGAACCACATCCTACAAAACCACATTATTAGATAAAATCACAAAATCACCTAAATGCTTACTAAGGAAGTGTTGAAATTTGTGGGTAGCTATATGCCCCCCCCTATTTCGGCTTGCTAATTAGCTAATTGAAATAGGGTGTGATGTTTACCACATCAAATTGTGAAGGAAAAATTGATGAAAAACGCTCACAATATTGTCTAATACAAGATCAAAACTAATGGAGAATCATTTGGTAAGAAAGAGAACTAAACCACAATTCCAACTAAACCAAGAGTGTGAGGATTGGAGCTCTCTAACACAAGATGAAAGATTAAGCAGAAAAAACACAATTAGGTTTTGGAAAAGAATTAACTTTTAAAAATTAGGGATCTTTTTTATAAATAAAAGAAGAGTTTCTTGTCCAAAGACATTCACCTTCGATAATAGAGGGGATATTTTATAAGGATTAACATCTTGAAGGAGAGGAGAAGGAAAATAAGAATACACACCTTCTCCAATATGTAGAAAAAGTGGATTCTTATTGCACACTTTTAATAAGGAGAGATTGTTCATGAAAGATGTATTATTTCAAACAAAGAATAGGTCCTAGATAAGGAAGACACATATTCTATGCAAGAAATGCCATCAAATAAAAAATACAACTCAACAAAGAAAAGGTGAATCTTTAGAAAAGGAGATAGGATATAGAAATATCATTCTTTCCCCCAAGTATAGAGATGACGACATAAAAGAGATATCATATATAAAACAAACACTACTCTAAAAGAAGGAAAGAGATTCTCATAAGGGATATGCACATCTACAACATAGAAGGGTTCATTAGAAATGACACCACTCAATGAAGAAAAGAAATTGATGGATGATTATAGAAATACCAAGGAAGAGGTCCCAATTAAGGATATGTACTTAAGATCCTTATTAGGGATACTTGTTCCAATATGAGAGAGAGAATTCCCAATAGGAATATACACATCTAGAATCGATAAGAGATCCTTATAGAAGGCACTACTTCACAAAGGGGAAATTTTTTAATCTTAAGAAGGGGAGATGTTTGAAGTCATTCTTTCCCCAACACATAGAGACAAGAGATGGGACAAAAATAGGTTGTTATGTTGCTTCCAAAGTATGATTGCACATGAAATTTTACTATCATGAATGACAATGAACCCCTAATAGGTAAGCTACCAATGTCGCATGGTAAAGAACAACATAATAGCCACTAATGTTTTTCAAAGATATAACAAATTGGATGAAGAATTTGAATATGACATGTCAAATGCTCTACAATCAATGAGAGAAAGAACATGTATAAGATGATAAGTATTGAAATTTCTTGATAAAGAAAGTAGTCTCTAGTAGGATAATAAGCCATTAAGTCATGTTCCTCTTGCACACAAGAAACCTTAGGAGAGGGATAAGTATAATTCATTAGGGCCTTATTTCTAGAAGATATGATATTAAAATGAATAGAAGATAAGACCTCATAAGTGGGATTGGAAATCTCTTGGGGAGATTCATAGAGACTTATCAATCACCACAATTTCCTTACAAGTGGGATGAGTGTTGAGAGATGTAGAGGATGATCTAATTGAGGTGAAGTCATCATCGCTACTAAATATAGCATTCAAATTGAGGGATGGTCTTTTAGATGATTTGGTGAGATTTGAAGGATTATATCCAAGGCCAAATGAAGCTTCACACATGTTATTTTCTAAAGGAAATTTAACCCCTTGTTCATTTACATCACAACCATTTCCATTATATCCACTCTTAGCTAAAATGTGAAAACCGGGACCATAAAGAGATGTCAAATCAGAAAGAGATGGTGGGGCCTCATAGGTTTCAATGCCATAATTAGATGAATAAGAAGAAGATTTTGAAGATTTTTTTGAATTAGAAGCAGCCACAAAATTGTTACTTAGTTGTTTAGACAAAGTGGGTTGCTTTTTAGTTTCCACCATATCATCTTCCTTTTTAGTATTAGGCTCTCTTGGAGGGACTTTATATTCTTCTAAAAAGGTAGGTGTAAAATCTAAGGACCTCCAATCGTCCTCCAAGAGCACTTGATTTGGTGAAAAGGTATCTTTGGAGGAGATGGTGATTCAGTGTGAGTAGAGGAAGAATCAAGAGTACTCAAAGAAGTAGGCATACTTGAAGATGTAGGAGTATTTGAAGAATGATTAGAAGTAGTTGAACAAGAAGATGGGGTCTGCAACGGAGCTTGTAAATTGGTATCAACAGACAAAGTATACATCTTATTGTTATAAATGAATTTGACGCTACAATGAGGAGTAGAAGGGACAACTTGCATACTATGAAGCCGAGGTAGTCCTAATATAAGATTGTAGGTGAGCTTATTGGGCATGACATGAATAAGTGTAGGTAAAATAACATGTCCCACCTTAATAGGCAAGGTTATAGTACCTAAAGATTGTTTAGCACTATTGTCAAAGCCACAAATAGTAAGAGAATCAGGTTGAATAGAAGAAGGATCCACCTTAATCTTATGTAATAAGTCCATTCTACAAATATTAAGGCCAGATCTATTGTCCACTAAGGTTCTTCTTATAGCATTAGCATTGATAAGAAGAACAATCATAAGAGGATCATATTGGTGTTAGACATCATGAGAAGGCAACTCATCTTGTGTGAATACAATTTGAGCTTTGGGTGTCATCATGGAGTCAATCAAAGAAGCCATATTATTAGGTGTCACTGCATGTGGGACATCTAAGTCTTTTAAAGCATCTTGTAACATTACATGATGTATGGGTGAAGTTTGAATTTTTAATGTCCCCTAATAGGTTTAGGCTTGTTTTAACCTTAACTAATCTATTTCTATACATTTTGACTCAAAACTAACTCGAGTAGGAGACTAATCTATCTTAACATAAATCAAATTAGTGTTATCATAATCTTCTTCCTAATATTGAATTGATAATTCAATCCGACTTATACTCTCAGACTTATTTGTTCATGCAAATTACTATTTATATGTATGTGTGTGTTTATGTGTATGTATATAATATTATTGATATTACATCATCGTTATATATATAATCCCTCTTCTCATTTAAACCTATAAATAAAGAAATAAATAAATAATATTATATTATAAATCTTTTATATATTTATTAGTTATCTATTTATTAATTACCTATTATATATCTATTATATATTACTGCAGAACAGTTTCCAAAAATTATTATATAATTATTAAAATTCCACATAAGAATATTATCGGACTTCATATATTAAGTACTCGTATCATGCATACTACCAGAACAGGAACAGGAATGTTACTCCCCCCCAAGGAGTTAGTTGATCACCTTGGTCACCACCCTTCAAACGATGGATTGCAACCTTTTGTCATAAGTAATTATTTTATTTCTACAACTTATTATCATGGTGACAACACATCCTTTAATCATTATTAAGAGTAAACTATTACATCCTTTGACCATTAAAGGTCATCGCACCATTCATATGAAGAGGGGTCTTTTTAAACGGTTCAACCATACACTTTATAAATCGGTATGAGTCAGCAATATTCGTTGTTTACACTAATTATCCAATGCTTACATAGTCAATCATTAATTACAAAAGGATGCGATTTCACATAACAACCATGGCCTAAGTCTGATTACGCCGAAGGCGTCTCCTTAGTTGAAATGGACGAGCTCCTTTTTCACATCAACCGTTGAGAATTGTTTAGAGGTAATGCAAGACGATTGCAGCAATCTTGGCCATTCATTTTCTCTCGTTTTGATTGGTCAGATTTGTCTGGCTTCTTTCACGCAAGTAGCTCTTATGGGCTGTATTCTTCCACGCAACTGGCTCCTACGTACTGTCCTTGTTATGCTTTCTGTAGCCGTCAGATTCCAATTCCATAGTGAGCGTGCTCGGTTTTCCCACTTAGCATTTTGCGTCCACAGCATTATTTAATTCCTCGCACACGGTTTCCAACGACAGCAATTAACTTCCCCGCCTCGTGCAAAGTAATTGGGATTGGTGAAGATGGAGTTTGACGCGTAGTACGCAGCAGCAGATGGAGTTTGGCGCGTAGTACGTGTGTGTTGATTTCTATTTTGTGTTGTCTCATTCAACGTAATTAATTTTCCTGCCTCGTGTAGACTTGGTAAAACACGTAGTACTGTAAAAGCAAAGTAATAAGTTTCATTTTTTATTTAATTATCTAATAATATTCCTTTCCAATCTGAATTTACACGCCTATCGGTTAGCTTCTATTAGTCTATGGACTTGAGTAGTGTACACGTATTTTAAGACTTTATGGCCCACGTCATAGTAGACATGCAGTGCTTTTGGGTGGACTATTTTTTAAAATATTACATTGGATGGTAAATAAATTTGTAAGTAGACCACATGGTGAGTGGGCTCTATTAGTCTATTTTAAATAGTGGCATTGTAGTAAAGTCCAATTTATATATAATATTATTATTAAATTTTAAAAATTAATTTCATTTTTAATTTAATTATCTAATAATTTATTAAATTTATTATTTATTGTTTTTTATTTTCATAAGTATTAGAATTTTGATATAAATTTAATTTAATTTTTTTAATATATATTTTCACTATTAAGAAGTATAATATATTTTAAAATTAGTGTTTTTTAACAAAGAAATCATAATAAATAATATTTAATTATTAAAAAATATAATTAATATTTACTATATATTTAATTATGCATATTTATATTATTAAAATTAATGTTTCTCTTTTGAAGAGCCAAATAATAATATTTAGTCATTATAAAATTTTAATTGTTATATATTTAATCTTTTATATTTCTATTTCTTTTTATTTTAATTTTTACTTTTATGGTTATTATTTTATAAGATATTTTCTTTAAATGAGAATTTTTTACTTTGATGAAATAATTAATTGGAAGAATAAAATAAAAAGGGGCACACTTAGGGTTAAGGGCCCAATTTTATGATGTATAGAGTGATGAAAGAAAAATTAAGATTTAATTAAATTAATTAATTAAATGCTTAAAGGGAATTTGAAATATAAGATGCAAACACACTAAGGCAAGTGCTAACCTAAACATGAAATTATACCACTCAATTAAGGGTGTAAAATTTATGACATTGTAGTGCTAACACAATCAAGTCTAGGTCATTAGATTCACCAAATCTAATCAAATGTCTCACATTAAGTGTAATGGAATGATCTATTGAGTACTTGTAAATGTTAAATTCCTTTGATATCTTGTATAGTCTACTAGTGCATGTGTAATATGATGAAATGTGAACATTGTAGTCTATTATTGCATGTGCTAAAGTTTATAAGAGGATAACATCTCTCATAGCTAATGATTTAGAAATCACAAGATAAAGATCAAGAAAAAGAGACTCACAATCCATTTACATAGCATATGGTGAGTTTACTCGAGTAAAGTAGAAAGGTGAAATGTAATATTTGAAATGTTAAGTTTCTTTATCCACTAATAACAATAAATATCCAACATGTGATTGAAAAAGAAATGTAAAAAGTAGAGTGTATTGCATTTAGTAAGTAACATCTCTTGAACCTCTAGAAACACATTAGATCTTTTCCTAATACTTTGAGAACCATGTGAATCTAAAAAAGTTTAGAAAAAGTCTTATCTCTTGTTTTATGTATCTATGTGAAGACTATCACGTCTTTCGCTTGATAAAATCCCTCGTGGAAAAAAATAAAAAATAAAACATAAGTTTTTATAATTATACAAGGTAAATAATATAAATGTATGAGGGAAAAGCTCTTTCTCTTGAATAACATCACTCAAAGATCTTGGAATTTTTTTTAAAAAATTAGAATTGTACAAGGTAATTAAGATAGATGTATGAGGGCAAAGTTGCATCTTAAAGTGTCATAATATTTTTAGTAGTCATAACTCATTTCACAAGAAGGTCAATTATCACACATGTGAGCTTTAAGATTCATCACAACCACCCATGTTCCCTGATTCACCATTTTAACTATTTTAAATTGTTCATATTTGAATCCCTTCTATAAGAATACTTATGATTTAAGATTGAATAGATTAACATCATTTTCAAAAATAGTTAAACTATCACATAAATCTTAGAAACTAATAATCAAATAATCATAAACCGTATACTACTTTAAATATAATATTTGAATCTCATTCATCACAACCACTCACTTTCCTTGATTCATCATATTAAACATTTTAAACTATTCATATTGAATATCTATTATAAGAATAGTTATGATTAAAGATTGAATAGATTAATATCATTTTCAAAAATAGTTAAACTATCACATAAATAATCTTCACCAAATCTAATCAAATGTTTTACATTATGTTGGTGGAATGATCAATTGAGGACCTATAAATGCCAAACTCCTCTATATCTTGTATAATCTTCTAGTGGATATGAAATATGATGAAAATGTGAACGTTGTAGTATATTAGTGTATGTCTTAGAGTTGTATAAGAGAATAACATCTCTCATAGCTAATAATTTATAGATCACAAGATAAAGATCAATTAAAAGTGATTTGCAATCCATTTACATAGCATATGGTGAGTAGAGTAGAATGAAGTAAAAAAGTTCAATGTATAATTTAGAATTTGAATATTCTTTATCCACTAATAGCAATTAATATCTAGCACATGATTCAAAAAGAGCTTTAGAAAGTAGAGTATCTTGCATTAAGTAAGTAACACCTCTTCAACCTTTATAAATATATCGAATCTTTGCCTAATACTTTAAGAACCACATGAATCTAAAGAAGTTTAGAAAAGTCTTATCTCTTGTTTTATGTTTCTATGTAGATACTATCACATCTTTCTCTTGAATACCATCCTTCAAAGATCTTGGAAAAAATAAAACATAAGAGAATTATAATTAATAATTATATAAAGTAATTAAGATAAATGTATGAAGGAAAAGCTCCAACCTAAAGTGTCATTATATTTTTAGTTATCACAACTCATTTCACAAGAAGGTGAATTATCATGCGTTCGAACTTTATCATTCATCAAAACCACCCATGTCCCTTGATTCACCATATAACTATTTTAAATAGTTAATATTTGATTCCCTTCTATAAGAATACTTATGATTAAAGATTGAAAAGATTAACATCATTTTCAAAAATAGTTAAACTATCACATAAATCTTAGAAACTAATAATCAAATAATTATAAATCTATACTACTCTGTTCAATATAATATTTGCATCCCATTCATCACAACCACTCATTTTCCTTGATTTAACATGTTAACCATTTCAAACTATTCATATTTGAATCCCTAATATAAGAATAGTTATGATTAAAGATTGAATAGATTAATATCATTTTAAAAAATAGTTAAATTATCACATTTAAATAATAATCAAATAATTATAAATCATATACCAATCTTAATCATTTGACTAACTTTTCTTTTTAACTTTCAAAACCAAAAAATCTAATTTCAAAATTATTATCAACATCCCAATTATGGATCATGTAGCGTAGGGGAAGCGTACCAATAGTCGTTATAACTAACTTTGCACATCCGCAAATTTTAAACATTACATCAAATTTTGAGGATTTTGTTTTTGTGGTCTCCACATGTGACTTAATTGCTTATAGTTGTTGTTTTTGCTTCATGGTAGTAACAAAGCATGATGTGGGATCTGTTATGCATGCAAGGGTTTAAAAGTAGACATTTCAAATTGTCATCTTGTGTTTGCAGGTGAACAAGACCCAAAGACAACAAATATACATCTAAAAAGACCAGATGAGTGCACATGACCTAATTTTAAAGAAGTATTTAAAACACTAGGTCAAAGTTGTCTAGCATTAATGACTGACACTTTTCTGATGAAATTTCAAGGAGATACTCAAAGATACATCTTGATTTTGAAATTATTTCCATTGTTTGTTTCTGACGATTTTGGGCCAAGGACACCTAGCATCTTTGTCTAAAATTGTCTATGTGGTCATTGTCTATTTTCATCATCAACCCTATTTCTTGCATTCAATTTGTATAATTTCAATTATAACTTTTAACTCAAACATGTAAGTAAATTCCAAATTGTGTTCAACCCCTTTCCCAATAGGTTTTGAGGCTGAACCTATTGAATCTCATTTACCTAAATGTACATATAATGTTGTGAAATGGGTTTAATTCCTAGCTTACATGCATAAACTAGTGAACCCTATTTCCCAATATTATAAGGTGAAGCTCTAGATCTATTTTCATATCTACAACTCTCCTTGTAGACACTTCTCTTATATGGTGTTTCACTCACACACTTTCGTTTAGACACTTATTCTCATATTTACCATTGGATGAAACCAACATATATATTCATCATCAACCAAATATTCTCTTATAAAAATTATTTAGATAGAGATCAATGAATTACCCATCTGCACTCACTACAACACCTTCTTGTAGAAATATTATAGAATAAATATTATACTTTCACGTCTCTTTACTCAACTAATTTACCATATTAAATTAGTAGTTATAATATAGTGAAATTTTATAAAAAATCACAACCACCATCTTTTTCATATGAATTGGATAGCTCCTATTAACATAACCAAAACATTAGCACAAAATACCTCCCTTAGGCCTATACTTTAACTATATCAACCACTAATAGAGGAAATTCCATCTATTACAACTTACTTAAAGTGCATAGTGAGACAAACCCTTTTCTTAGTTGTATAGATAGGTATATTTAAATATAAATCTAATGCTAACCCTAGGTGTAGAAGCTCCATTAATGATTTATTCACTAAATTATAATGATGGATAATACACACGTAAAATGCATTAGGAGCTTCTCTATTCATGTATATCTACATTATTACACTAAGTCTCCCTTTCCTAAGTGGGATTAGACCCATTTGGCTAAGGGGGAAACTGCAAACACTTAGTTTGTTAAAGTATCTATTTCTTATAATCCTATTCTAAGCCCAACATTCACTTGTAACTAAGATCCTTTGACATTTAACCTAGATCCTCTATATATAGGCCAAATCCCATGTTAGCATGCATTTTCCAAGTGACACATAACCCCTCATATCACCACATGTTACTTTTTTCTTGCAGTGATAGTAATCCTAGTCTATGTGTATTAGTACATCACATCAACATACACTCTATTTGATAAAATACACATCCTAATACATATATTCTAACCCCACATGAGCCCTCCATATATTCTATGCATTGGTATATTTTCTGTGTGAACACATTAAGTCTAGGAAATGTGATTCACCAAATCTAATCAAACATCTCATATTATGTGTGATTGAATGATCCATTGAGTACTTGCAAATTTCAAACTCCTCTCATATCTTGTATAATCTTCTAGTGGATGTGAAATATGATGAAGATGTGAACATTATAGTCTATTAGTGCATAGATTAACCTTTTCTAAACGGATAACATTTCTCATAGCTAATAATTTAGATATCACAACATAAAGATAAACAAAATGTGACTTGTAATCCCTTTATAAAGCATATGGTGAGTATACTAGATTGGAGTAGAAAAGTGCAATGTACAATTCAAAATGTAGATTTTTTTAATCCACTAATAGTAATAAATATCTAACACATGATTCAAAAATAAATTTAGAAAGTAGAGCGTGTTGCATTTAGTAGGTAACACCTCTTGAACCTCTAAAGCATATTAGATATTTACCTAATACTTTAAGAACCATGTGAATCTAAAGAAGTTTAGAAAAGATTTATCTCTTGTTTTGTGTATCCATGTGAAGACTATCAAATCTGTTTACTGAATGACATCTCTTAAAGATCTTGTAAAAAAATAAAGAATAAATTTTTTTATAATTATTCAAGGTAATTAAGATAAATGTATAAGGGCAAAGCTCCATCTAAAAGTGTCATGGTATTTTTAGTAGCCACAACTCATTTCACAAGAACATTAAATATAATGCATTTGAGCTTTACCATTCATCACAACCACCCATGTTCCTTGATTCACCATTTTAACCATTTTAAATTGTTCATATTTGAATCATTTCTATAAGAATACTTATGACAAGATTGAATAGATTAACATCATTTTCAAAAATAGTTAAACTATTACATAAATCTTAGAAAATAATAATCAAATAATTATAAATCTATACTACTCTAAATATAATATTTGAATCCCATTCATCACAACCACTATTTTTTCTTGATTCAACATATTAACCATTTTAAACTATTCATATTTTAATCACTATTATAAGAATACTTATGATTAAATATTGAGTAGATTAATATCATTTTCAAAAATAGTTAAATTATCACATAAATAATAATCATATAATTATAAATCATATACTACTCTAAATACAATACTGCTCTTAATCATTCAACTAACTTTTCTTTTTAACTTTCAAAATTAAAAAGTCTAATTTCAAAATTATTATTGGCATCCCGATAATGGATCACATAGTGTAGGGGAAGCATACCAATAGTCATTATATCTAACTTTGCGCACTCACAGATTCAAAATGTTACATCGAATTTTGACGATTTTTTTTTGTGGTTTCCGCATGTGACTTAATTGCTTATAGCTATTGTTTTGGCTTCCAGTAGTAACAATGCATGTTGATGATTATCAATGAAACATGTTTCTTTCCGAGGGATCCATTATGCATGCAAGGGTCAAAAAGTACACATTTCAATGTGTCATCTGATACCTCCTTAAAATTGTCCCAATAACCATGTACTGAAAATTGCCAATATTAATGCACAAATACCCCAGTAGTCGTGCACTATGGGTACCAATAAAGGTGCACAAATGGGCCAATTATGGTCCAAAATTGCTAAACAATGAGCAGCTATTGGTACATGTGAAATTTATTAATGGGCTTTTAGTTATTTGTTTTCTATTTTTTGCTAAAATTAGTAATTGGGGGTTTGAGCATGCAAGGAGTGAACGGTTATTAGAACATGAAACGGTAACCGATGCTCTTCCCCTGATCCGAAATGTTGATGAGAAAAACATATCTACACAATCTAATCCAGATAATAATTACATTATTTACCATGAATTGTAAGAATCTAATATCATTAATTCAAAATTATTACTGAAAAAACAATCACAATGAAAAAATAAAAAATATTACCTAGATTATTTCTCCATTCACATACATAATTGTCATTAATATTATGATTTTCCTATGGACATAGACATTAAATTAGTAGCTATAATATAGTGAAATAATTATAAAAAATCACAACCACCATCTTTGTCATATGAATTGGATAGCTCCTATTGACATAACCAAAACATTAGCACAAAATACCTCCCTTAGGCCTATACTTTAACTATATCAACCATTAATAGAGGAAATCCCATCTATTACAACTTACCCAAAGTGCATAGTGAGACAAACCCTTTACTTAGTTGTATATATAGGTATATTTAAATACAAATCTAATGCTAACCCTAGGTGTAGAAGCTCCATTAATGATTTATTCATGAAGATATAATGATGGAAAATACACACACATAAAATGCATTAGGAGATTCTCTATTCATCTATATCTACATTATTACACTAAGTCTCCCTTGCCTAAGTGGGATTAGACCCATTTGGCTAACAGGGCAACTGCAAACACTTAGTTTGTTAAAGTATCTATGTCTTATAATCCTAATCTAAGCCCAACATTCACTTGTAACTAAGATCCTTTGACATTTAACCTAAATCCTCTATATATAGGCCAAATCCCATGTTAGCATGCATTCTCCAAGTGACACATAACCCCTCATATCACCACATGTTACTTTTCTCTTATAGTGGTAGTAATCCTAGTCTATGTATATTAGTACATCACATCAACATACACTCTATCTTATAAAATACACATCCTAATACATATATTCTAACCCCACACGAGCCCTCCATATATTCTATGCATTGGTATATTTTTTGTGTGAACACATTAAGTCTAGGGCATGCGATTCACCAATCTAATCAAACGTCTCACATTATGTGTGATTGAATGATCCATTGAGTACTTGTAAATGTCAATCTCCTCTCATATCTTGTATAATCTTGTAGTGGATGTGAAATATGATGAAGATATGAACGTTATAGTCTATTAGTGCATAGATTAACCTTTTCTAAGAGGATAACATTTCTCATAGCTAATAATTTAGATATCATAAGATAAAGATAAACAATAACTGACTTGTAATCCCTTTATAAAGCATCTAGTGAGTATACTAGAGTGGAGTAGAAAAGTGCAATGTATAATTCAAAATGTGGATTTTTTTAATCCACTAATACTAATAAATATCTAGCATATGATTCAAAACGAAATTTAGAAAGTGGAGCATTTTGCATTTAGTAGGTAACACCTCTTGAACCTCTAAAACGTATTAGATATTTGCCTAATACTTTAAGAACCATGTGAATCTAAAGAAGTTTAGAAAAGATTTATCTCTTGTTTTGTGTATCCATGTGAAGACTATCGCATCTATTTATTGAATGACATCTCTTAAAGATCTTGTAAAACAATTAAAAATAATTTTTTTTATAATTATACAAGGTAATTAAGATAAATGTATAAGGGCAAAGCTCCATCTAAAAGTGTCATAGTATTTTTAGTAGCCACAACTCATTTCACAAGAAAGTGAAATATCATGCATTTGGGCTTTACCATTCATCACAACCACCCATGTTCCTTGATTCACCATTTTAACCATTTTAAATTCTTCATATTTGAATCCTTTCTATAAGAATACTTATGATGAGATTGAATAGATTAACATCATTTTCAAAAATAGTTAAACTATCACATAAATCTTAGAAACTAATAATCAAATTATTATAAATCTATACTACTCTAAATATAATATTTGAATCCCATTCATCACAACCACTGATTTTTCTCGATTCAATGTATTAACCATTTTAAACTGTTCATATTTAATCACTATCATAAGAATATTTATGATTAAAGATTGAGTAGATTAATATCATTTTTAAAAATAGTTAAATTATCACATAAATAATAATCATATAATTATAAAGCATATACTACTCTAAATGCAATACCGCTCTTACTCATTCGACTAACTTTTCTTTTTTACTTTCAAAATCAAAAAGTCTAATTTCAATATTATTATCAGCATCCCGATGATGGATCACGTAGTGGAGGGGAAGTGTACCAATAGTTGTTATAACTAACTTTGCGCACCCACAGATTCAAAATGTTGCATCGGATTTTGACAAAAAAAAATTTGTGGTCTCCGCATGTGACTTAATTGCTTATAGCTATTGTTTTGGCTTCTGGTAGTAACGATGCATGTTGTGGGATCCATTATGCATGCAAGGGTCAAAAAGTACACATTTCAATGTGTCGTCTGATACCTCCTTAAATATGGCCTAGTAACCGTGTACTGAAAATTGCCAATATTTATGCACAAATGCCCCAGTAGTCGTGCACTATGGGTACCAATAAAGTTGCACAAATGGGCCAATTATGGTCCAAAATTGCTAAACAATGAGCAACTATTGGTACATTTGAAATTTATTAATGGGCTTTTAGTTATTTGTTTTATGTTTTTTGCTAAAATTAGTAATTGAGGGTTTGGGTATGCAAGGAGTGAACGGTTATTAGAACATGAAACGATAACTAGTGCTCTTCCCCTGATCCGAAATGTTGATGAGAAAAAAATATCTACACAATCTAATCCAAATAATAATTACATTATTTACCATGAATTATAAGAATCTAATATCATTAATTCAAAATTATTATTAAAAAAACAATCACAACGAAAAAATAAAAAATATTACCTAGATTATTTTTCCATTCACATACATAATTGTCATTAATATTATGATTTTCCTATGGACATAGACATTACACCTCTACCATACAAATATGATGAAAATTTGCAAATTGTTTAATTAGGTAAGCCTTCGGTTCCAAGCCCTACCACCGTCCTTGAAAAATAAAGCCCATCCCAACATAAGTCAAGTTGAAAACGTTGATTTTTAGTTTTTTTTGTGTTGGCCTTTATAAAATTTTCGGCCCGCCAACCGGCCTTAAAAAGTACGTGGGGCACCCCATATAATAATTCTAACGTGGTTGAGAATGCTTGAAAGGAAAGATGTAGGTACACTTTTATCTATATTATTATAAGGTTATCCACTTGTCAAGTCAAATATATATATGGATGCCAACCGTATGAGTATAGCATACATGTTGTTATTCCTTTGGGGTCAAGTGATACTTGCATTCCACCCAAAAGTCCAACATATAGGCAAATATATAAATGTCATTTATATATTTAGATATTTAGTCATTCTCCAAAATCATCATTATTGGATATTGGGTGATGCATATGTAGTGGATGGAAGAAACCAATGAGAAGGCTAAGCTTAAAGTGGGGTGACTTCCTAGGTTTTAAGTGGATCACTTCCATGTTCATGATGAGATTGGTGATAATATTGGTATTTTGTGTTGAATATGATTAATTGTGGATTTTTTGCGTTGAACTTGATTAATTGTAGAATTTTGTGTTGAATATGATAATGGTAGAAACGATAATGCGTGACTTGTTCTTTTTTCATTCATTTTAATCTTTCATTTTTCTTTTGTTTTGTTGGATTAAGCTTAAAATATCATTATAGTGATTAGAAACAAAATTCAAAAGGTATATGTACAACCAATGAGTCTAACAAAGAGTAGTTCAAAGAAAAAATAGAAAAGATAATTAATGTTGGGAAATACAAAGCAATAAGTAGCAAGAAACATAGATCCATCTTTCATTGTTGGTGTACTAAAATTTAGTGTTCAAATGGCTCGCTTTCGTGTGAGAGTTGGTATTTGTCATAAAATGAACTTGAGTATTGTTCCCCAATAGAACCAAATCCTTGTCTTTAATTTGCATGTTCTCAATCCTAGAGCATGATAATAAATATGGAATTCAGCTTATTTGAGGAAACTTAGTGCCTCGACCCCCAATTTCTAAATTGAAAATTAATTATGAGCCCAAGCCGATTTGTCTCGAACTAGTCTTTACCCATTGATTTCAACTTGAGATATTCATATTTGAATGCTATGATACTATATAAAAGGACAAAGTCATAGGTCATTTAGATCATTTGATAGCACCATCATTCACATATCATTTGGATCATAAAAGAAAATTAGACCAACATTTATAGTCCTATGGACAATAATATTGTTGGCATTATGTGAACCGGCATGAAGACATAATGATATTGTATGTTGTCATTGATGTCAATATGAGACATGGTGTGAACCGGCACATGTGATAGGTGAAAAGAGAGAGGAACCGACATATGTATGAACCGGTTTATATGCCAAAGTGAAGCGGCATATTTGTTCAAGATGAACTGGCATGTAGTTATGGGAACTGGCACATGGAAGCATTGTATGACTACCAGTTGGTAGGTAGCTTCCACTTCAGGACTTCCGATTGGAGTACCTCAAGTGACTCAATCGGTGATCTTCGTGTGATGAGTTAGCAATATAACGGAGATCAGATCGTGTTGCCACGTAATCCCTGTGCGCGTGAAGGATCTTGCATGAAGAAGACTATTCCTATCTACCTCGGGAATGAGCAAAGTCTGTCAAATGGTGATAACGCGTGATGGGTTATCAACTGCCATGAAATCGGTGGATAATGGACGATGGAGAATGTCTTGAGATCGATTCAAGATTGTTACATTTAATGCAGTATGATTCAACGGTCAGAATCGAACCGCTTGAATTGCTTAACCTAACAGGTTTAGGGTTTAAGGTTTTTGCTACCGACCTGTATGTTTCCTATAAGGTCGATGTTGTGTTTCTTTCTAAGGTTGTTGGCAAAAGTTGTGAATGTGTATCCAAGGGAAGTGATACGCGATTCTTTCCAGACCAAAGGAGAGAAGAGATACCTGCAAAGTGAATGTGCAGAAGGAGAAGAGGAGCCTAAATGGATCTGCATTAGCATTGAGTGTTGTTAACAGATCATTGTAATTCCTGTTGATCTCTAACCACTTCAACAGTTGTAAAATCCCCTAACAGGGTAGCCTTAACTGGCTTGTTGTAAAATCCCCTAACAGGGTGGTCCTAACATGCTTGATTTAAATCCCTTAACCGGGTAACTCGAGGTTAATGAGTTCTGAGAAGCTATAGAGCTTAGGAGATCCTTTAGCTATTGATTTCTTGAAATCCTCTAACAAGGTGACCCTACCGGGTTTAACCCTTAACCGGGTATTATTGCTATCCCTTAACCGGGTGAACCGATTGTAATGTCTTTAACCGGACAAGGCTCCTAACAAAGTGGACTTCTAAAGAGTTCAAAAAGTAGCTTGTGGGTATTCATCCCCACCGTGGTTTTTCCGAGTTGGGTTTCCATGTGAAAAATATGTGTGTTATGTGTGATGCTTTGTTTTACCTGTTAAGCATATGAAGGTTCTATGTTTTATGCCTGTCTATAAAACATATTGAACTCACTATTGTGAAGATCAAATGATTAAGTTTACCTGTTTATGCATGAGAGTATAATGATACTATAGTATTGAGCTAAGAGGAAAGCTTATTGAGTGACCGGTTCATGACTGATTGAGTTGTACTGGATGTTACCGGTTGCACTCTGTTTTACTAGTATCCCTGTTTGTCAGTCATTTGGAGTGTTTGCTGTCAAACTGGTTTCGGACTATATTTGTGTTTGTATTGATTCACCCCCCCCCTCTCAGTACAGGTTTGGTACTAGTGGTTCATCATTGAGTTATCAAATATAGGTACTTGTATTCAACTTGGCGTGTCTTTCAATTTGTTCATACACCATTGAATTGGTATCAACAACTTGACTACCACCAAGACAATACACAATGACCCATTCTTGATAGCATGCTCTATTGGTGAGTGTAAGCACCACCTAGTCTAGGAACATAGAGGAGAATACATACAAAATATTAGGAATTCCTAGTCCAAAGCCACAAATTTGATTTTTAATTTGATATTTTTCATATTAAGGTTACAAGTGTGTTTAAAACATTAGCAAAGTGAAGTTCATTTAACGATATGTCAAAGCTCTATCATCAAAGATTGAGTAGCAAACATTTGAGTTGGTTCACAAAAGCATGCATTTAAAGATCCATTGGCATAAACAAATCTAAGTGTATCTAATCTTCTTCATTGATTTTAACAAGTTTAGTAGATGTTTCAATGCTTGTCTTGACTTAACCTATTTATCTAGGTTGATTGAGTGCTTGATTGATTGACAGATCAGGCTAGATATCTTTAGAGGATTTATTTGTATCCCTTCATTTTGGTGAACGTAATTTTTCTTACATCCCTATAGTTTGGTCTCGAGGTTTCATTTCGTGATTTTTATTTGAGATATGACCCTTTCTACTCTTCATATCATTCATGAACTCTCCCTTGGTTTCTCTTACCTATTAATATTTTTATCTTTTTCTTGTATGCTAAGGTCTCGTCATCCTACCCACTTTCCACTATGGAGAAGTGTTATATTGAATCCTATAATGGATCTGAATCACACCAAGGAAGTATTAATTCAAGGTTTGAAAACAACTACTTATTTTAATAGAGGAAATAGCTTTCATAGTGATACTCATGTTAAACAAATGGATAAGATAGATGTGACTACATCTACACAAACTTTTTTATTGGATCTCCAAATTTGAGCAATGATACCAACCCTTACACTTTATTTGATGCCCTTTATAAATTAACACTTTATTTGATGCCCTTTATAAACTAACAAGCCTCATGTAAGGGAGCGCTAGGGTTTGCTTTTGTGAGTTTTACTTATTGTTTTTTGCTTTTTTTGATGGGTCTATTAAAAGGGGGGGCTCCAGATATCCCCATCAAATCATCCCTTTTAGGAGAAGGAAAAAAATTAGAGTGTAGGTGAACTCCTTGTGGGATCCCCTTCCTCTCCATCGTATCCTTTGGGATATTTTTTTGATGAAGAAGAACATGTCTCATTTGTGGAAAAAATGGTCGGATGTAGTCCTACCAAAATGGGATTTATGGTTTCTCTATATGTGTTAGAGCATTCCTAAAAAGTACATGGCCTTGAGGTGGATGTCTTGGATGAAATATTGAATGTTTCCATAGACGAAATGAGGTTCTCATTGGTTGATAAGTTCCTTTCTTTTCACCCTAATATTGACCAAGTTAGGAGGTGGGTTGACTAATTGTGGCATTTGAAAGATAGTGTTAAGATCTTTATTATGGCTAATAGCCTTTTCTTGTTTAGTTTTGTTACCAATGAGGATTTGGCTAAAGTTCTTATTGGGGGTTCGACTTTTAGGAGAAACTCTCAAAATTACTTATCTCTTTATAAATGAAAACCTAGTTTTGATCCTTCAATAGATCTTGGGTTTGTAGCTCCTACTTGGGTCTACCTTCCCATGCTCCCTTTAGAGTTCTAGAAATGGGGGTTTTTAAATGGATAGCTAACTCATTTAGCCATTTCCTAATTATGGATAGAATCGTCCAACAAGAATCAAAGTTGATTTTTGCCAAAATTTGTACCAATTGACCTATTAACACTACTCTCCCTACTAGGATTTTGCTCAAATCCAAGAAGGGTTGTTGGCTTCAGCCTATTGAATGTGAGAATGGAAGGACCTTCTGCCATAATTGCAAGAAATATGGTCATCTCAGCTCTTAATGTAAAAACTAAGCCTCAAATCAGTATCAATCTCTGGAGGATCCTATCATTCACCCTCAAATATAAAATGGCAAACATAAGAATCCCATTATGGTTGATTCCTAGGCTAGATTTGAAGTTTTTATGGCTCAAAAAGAAAAGAGAGATCAAAAGACTGGATCTAATCCTGCTAATGGAATAGACAAAATGATGAATCAGAAGGAGCCGATCTCTATTGAGAAATCAAAGGATAAGGAAAAAGAGATAATTTGCAAGATGAGACCTATGTTCCATCTAAACAAGAAGAAAATAATAAGAACTAGTTAGAAGAGGTTCCTAATTTAAAGGATTTTAACAAGACTTAAGACCAATATGCAAGTATGATTGTTGTTTCCCATAATGAAATAGTGGATTTGTTTGAACACCAAAAAGAAGCTAGCAAAGAAAATCCACCCCTAGAGGCTATAGTTAATGATTCTGAAATCAAAGATGATGTTGCTTTTAATACTAGGGTTCCGCAAAAACTTGTGGTTGGGTTGAAGGATCTTGAGGAAAACTTGGTGGTGTTAGGTTTTTCTTTTACTCCCCCCCAGATAAAATAAAAATCAAGTTTGGAGGAAGAAGAATTAGAGGTTGAATGGACTTAGGTTGTGAGGAAAATTAAGAAGAAAAATAAAGAAGATGTGTGAAATGAAGGAAAGTCGGGGTGCCCAACACAAATAGAAACAAGGAATAGGGATGTGGCAAAAGGAATAGCAAGTGGGAGGTAGCGAACCTTGGGTGGCCTCTCATTGCCAAAAATAAAAAAAAGGTAACCTTAGGCGTGTCTCCTTGTTAGGGGACCTCCTCCCTACTCTACATAGAGCAGTGTTTTGAATCTTCTTTGTCTTATGAATATCCTCTAATGGAATATTAGAGATTTGAATAGACTTGTTAAACAACATATTTTGAAGTGTACTTTGATGGAACAAAAAGTGGATATTTTGTTAATTCAAGAAACCAAAATGAAGGAAGATACATTCAGAAATATAGTTAAATATGTATGGCCCATTGTTGATTTATTTGTTAGTGAAGTAGATGGTGCCTCGGGTGGCTTGGCTATTCTTTGGAACCCTTCAAGACTCTCTAGAACCACTCAATATGTTTCTAAAATTGATTGTTAAGATGAGAGACTTGTTGAAGGATCATGAATAGAATTTGCTAAATATCTATACCCCTAATGTTAAATCTGCTAGAGTTGAGGTTTGGAATTCCTTGGTAGCTCTTATTCTTAACTGTGTGCATGAAGTTTGGAAGCTTGGGAGAGAATTTAATACCTTTTTGTTCCCTTCAAAAAAGCAAGGAGGAATTGAAGACATCATAGACAACATGGGAGATCTTGCTATTTTTTTGCTCTACTACTTGCTTAGTTGACATTGACATGCTTGCATAAAAAATTATTTAGTCTAACAGACAAACCAAGGTAATCACCTAATTCAAGTTAGATTGGACTCCTTTATTATTTCTAACAATTGAGATATCTTGGCTAATATATCCTTGGAGGCTCTCCCAATAAGAGGCTCGTATCACAATTCACTCCTGCTTAACTCAAAAGATAACACTAATAAGTGTCCTTATCCCTTCAAGTATGAAATAATATGGACTTTCCACTTGGATTTTAGATCATTAATTGAATGTTGGCAAAAGACTTTGTATGTTGGTACTCTCTTGTTTGAAATGGTCCAAAACCTTAAAATTATCAAGGAAAGGGCCAAAGGGCGAAATAAAATATTTTTTGGAAGTATTTTCTATAGGAAAAAGGCGCTTGTGGAGAAACTAAAAGATATCAAACTCAATATGAAAATTGATCATGTTGATATGGATATTAGCTTAAAGGAAAGAGATTTGAGGGCACAATGGCTTAAGCTCTCTAAGGAAGAGGAAATTTTTTGGAAACAAAATTCAAGATTCCAGTGGTTAACTAAATGGAATAGAAATACTAAATTCTTTCATCAATCAACAATGAAGCATGGAAGTAAAAACAAAATCCAAAGTTTTCATAAAGAGGATGAAACTGTTTCCATGGAGGAGGAAAAAATTGCTAAGATTGTTGTTTTTTATTTTTCTAAGAAAGTCTAACTCTATTAATATGATAGTTTTGCATGCCTAATTACCTATATCTCTTAATTTGAGTTATATTTATTATATTTATATGGCTGTTAAGGTTTTGTTATCTATGTTCTCTCTATACTTTGATATTTTATCCCTTTTCTCCAGTTTAAGCTCTTTGTAGACCCAAAAATCAAGTTATGAAAAACTAAGTCAGATCAATAAACAAGAAAAACTTGAATAATAAGCTACACTCATATAGAGGAATAATGAAATATAAACTAGAAGAAATATGGAGCAAAATCAAAATTAAAACTTCCATTGTGATACCATATATATGATCTTGGATAGAATGCCAATTCTCAAATAATTAGCATGTACTCATAAAATGATCATTCAAAAATACTTGAAATGACGAATAAATAAATTGATTTATAGAACTAGTGAGGAGAACATGAACGATTGAGATTCAGTCTCAACTGACTTTTGACATTGAATGTGAGAAAGTAGAGAATCTTTTATTGATTGGTTAATGTGACTATGGGGCCACACCTGTTTAAATAAGTGCAAAGAAAAAAACCTAGCTTACACCAAGGGAACCCACAAAGTGGGGGCCTCCTCCTTGTATCACAAAAAAATTTACAACTAAAACAAAATTTCCTAGGAATAGGAACAAATGATGTAAATCACTCAACTACATTATTAAGCTTTGCTCCGCTCTTAGTCTAGGAGTGAAGGTGCATGTTGAAAAGTACCTCATTTTTATTCCTCATCCTTTGCATCACTATCCAAATTTATCCTAACTCCTCATCACACTTATCCTTCTCTAGTTTTCTTATGGCATCCACCTCCTCGTAGGATGTGATTTCTAAGTTTGTAGGCAAATTTGGCAATTCCTTACTAGATAAACTAAGCTTTGTTTCCTTAACACAAAATTGCCTCGCAAGTAAAGGTTGAACCTTGTCCTTCAATGATAACTATTCTTTTCTATTTGTATCCCCACTGGATTTTGGGTTTGTGGCAAGGGTGTTTCTCTCTTCACAAGGACCATATTTTTTTACCAAATAGTGTTGGGAAGAAGCATCTTTCTGCCAAGTTTCTTAGCTACTAGTCTTCTTCTTATAGCATTGAGAAGCTAAGTGACTCATGTTGACGTACCTATGATAGAAAAAGGGAATACCGTCATAGTATAATGCTTATTTCTAGCACCCACATGTAATGTCAAGGGTTATATCTATAAAAAAGCCTCTGGTGATATCTATCTCCACCAAAATATAGGCAATGTAGTGTGCATATAATTTATAGGTCCGTTGTCAATTGCTAAACATTTCCCCAATGAGTTTCCAATATATTTGGAGTAGGAATCAAACCAAAACTACAATGGGAGGTTTGGAAGCCTTTCCCAAATTGGAGTAGCTACAAAAGATTCACAAGTAGGGTTAAAGGAGGGGTGCCAGGGTTTTAGCATGATATATGTTGTTCACAATTTCATTGGTAATTATAGAGGACTATGTTGTGATCTTGAATGTCATCCAATGCAACCATGAAGAACCTCCATGTATATGGATAAATCTGAACATCGCCTTCCAAATAAGGTGCAAAGTTTCCAAGATCCAATGGTGTGAATCAAAAAGGCTTGGGCCCAACCCTTTGAACCTTTCAATCAACCCTTGCTTAGAAAAAAATCTTCATTTTTTATCACTTCACATTTAATTTCCTCTCCAAACACCACTATAGGAGAATAATTGGCACAATTGAGAGATTGAGTTGTTGGAGGAACCCCCACATCTAGTGCGTTAGGGCTTTTAACCCTTGGTCGACCCACAATCTATGAGGCCTCATTTAGGCCATGCAAAAGTTGAAATCCCATCTCCTTGCCAATAAAAAAACTAGTTTCAAATACCTCTGCCTCGAATGGAGGTAGACATGCAACACACCGACCCCCAGAGACCCCATACACACTGTCATTGCAAGAAACCTTAGTTGCAGAGGTTGCATGCAAGAATGACACAATAGGACATAGCCTTGGCATAAAAATGTTTTTTCTATCTTGAGGAATTTTGTGCACCATGGGTAGGAGTTGTATGAGCTTTCCCTTGATGTCAAGGAATGTGTTCATCAAATTGCTCAACCCTAAAATTGTAGTAATCCCTTGATGTTGAAAGCCCTCACGAAGATGACCTTGTGTGACAAGAATCATGAGAAAGTAGAGAATCTTGATTGGATACTAATAGTAATGGAGGTTACAAATGGAAGAGGATATTTATCCCTATAGACACCTAGAAATGACTAACCCATTTTTTGTCAAACCATTTCACTAGTTCTCATCATTTCATCTTATCCACATTAATTTAAATAATTTTATTATATAGTTAAGCTAACATATCCTCTTCTCATCAAAATTAATTAAATTAATATTAATTATTTAATTATTCCATCATATTTCCTCATTCACAATAATTAAATAAATTTTAATTATTTACTTAAATTACTAAATTTTCTTTTCTTCCACATTAATTAAATAATTTTGATTATTTATTTATTTTATTTTTTGGATCACACGTATTAAAAAATATTTTATTATTTTCTCCATTATTTCCTCAAGTCCATAATTATTAAATAATTTTATTATTTAATTAGCTAATTGCTCCTCTACAATTAAATTAATTAGCTAATTTATTTAATTACCTTTCTCCAAATTTATTTTTTCTATAATAAATAAAATTTATATTTTATTTATTTTCCACCATGTACATGAATTAAATAGCTTTAATTATTTATTCTATTAATATGGATACCATAAAGAGAAGGTTTTGACGAACGAGTTGCGAGCAAAGGAGTAAGAGGAAACCCCATTGAAGGGGTTCGTACCCACTATGGGGGAGATCCCCAGGCTCCTCCAATAGGTAATCTAGCTATCTTCCCCTTGTTTTTTCTTTAAATTTATTGCTTGGCTATTTTTGTGTTGATGTGGTTTTAGTTTGTGGGAGTGAGAGGCGGGGTAGTAAATGCATCATGTCTCGTTGAATGATACCGACTAGTATGGACGATAATCTGACTAAAATGGATAGCAATATTAATGACGACCCACCTGTTGATGTCAAGTCATTAAAAGTGGCTCTAATAAAGTCTCCAATATCTATTCCTGACTTGACAAAATTTGATTCCAATTTTATTGCCCTAATGGATGGTAATGGAAAACCCAATGAAGGAGGAGGTAAGAAGCCTGCCAGTATTATCTCCAAGCTTTGCATTACACCTAACCCTGATATGATTTCTATTATTAATGAAGAAAAAAATCGATTAAAAAAAATTGCAATCTTTCTTGTGGTCATGAATGTTAGCAAATGGTCAGCCCATAAATTATTATATGAATGGCTTAAGAATATATGGACTAACAAATTAGGGTTTCAAATGTCTTTCTATAGGATGATTCAAAAAGGGCTTTTCATTATTTTTTCCAAAGATGCTAAATTGCAGACAACGATGGTTGAGAGGCAATATTGGTCAATAGGTAATTGTACCTTTAGGGCTCTCAAGTGGTTTCCTAATGTTGTTGGTGATGAGATTTTGGCTCTTTCCTACCCTAGGTGGATTGTTGTTATAAACCTCCCCCCGTTGCTTTAGAATTTTATTCCACAAATGCTTGATTCTATGGGGAAGGTACTTAGGGTTGAAAATTCTCAGTGTCTTCTCCCCAATATGGATGCTAGAGTTCTCATCTTTGTTAATCTGGGTAAAGACCTACCAAGGTTCATTGAAATTAATCTAGATAAGGAACCCCTTGTCTGCATTATTGAAGTTTTGGGTGGCATTAATGCTTGTCTCTTGTGTAGGAGAGAGGGGCATATTCATATGAATTATCCTCTCCTTGCCAAAAAGGCACCGATAGTTAAACCTACAAGAGACCCTAATGCTATCATTCCTACCTCTAGCAGTGAAGGGGCCCCTTGTGTTGATTTGGCCCTTCCCCTTCAACGTGCATCTGGTGAGGCCAAAAATATTATTTAAAGGTCAATCTTAGAGAGGCCCAATTCTCGTAGAGACATGGTATGAGATGCAGTCATTTCCCCACTTGCTAATCTCTGCATTTTGGATAACTCTCTAGTTTTAGGAGGTTTTACTGTCGACCCCCCCCCCCCTCCCCCCACTCTGTCATCTTTCTTGCGCTGCCTAAAGCTAGGGAGGATCTAAAGATAGATTTTGATCGATTCGTTTTCCCTAAATTTTGCGAGGCCAAGAGGAAGAATGCACAACAATTGGCCCTAGAGAACATCAAAAAGATTGTGCATGATAGGTTTAATGTGACCAACAGCTCTCAGTTTGTCACTCTTTCCTCCCTTTTGGATAATGTTGTCCCTCAACCTATGTCATTTGTGAATAGTGGAGGTAAAAATCATTATGGCTCCCTTGTGAAGTCAATTATTATGAATATCGAGAGTAAGAGCCTCCCTATCAATCAGTTGGATGAGACAGACTCTTTGGTTAATCCCATGGGGAGAGCCGATGCTCTAAATTTTTCTAACAAGTTTAGTGTTCTACAAGACACTCCGAATGGGAATATTCCCATTGCTGAGAATGAAATTCAGCCTAAATATTTATCAAAGGCTATGCAGCCTTCTTTGATATTATCTCTTTTTATCCCCTCATCAAGGATAAGGCTTTCAATGGAATTGAAGACTTTGACATAGTTCCTTATAAAAACTCTTGTGGAGACCCCATCAATATGATCAAATAAGAACAAGAATCGGAGTTTGAAGCCAATGATAGTTTCATTAGGGAAGAGAATCTTTCAAGCCCAAGCACCAACAACGTTGATGGGAAAAAGAATTTGATGTGCTTATTCTTGTTGGTAATGGTCTTGTCAGTAAAACCAAAAGAAAAATAGGATGACCTAAAGGAAAGGGCTCTCCTCTACCTAATATAAAAGATGTCAATAAAGAGATCCCTAAATGTTTTGACAACTTCAAGGTTGTCATGGATATTTCTAATTAATATGATTAATGGATTTAAACTATATATCATAGAATGTAAGGGGACTCGAATCCCCATATGAGAAATATGTGGTCAAAATATTTTTCAACCAACACAAGCAAACTAATATTGTGCTTCTGCAAGAAGTTATCGCTACCAACTCTACATTAGATGTGTACCTTAGGTTCATATGGAAAGATGCAATTCACTTTACCATCAAACGTACTAAAGGCAAAGATGGAATTTTCATCCTTCTCAATGGTAAATGGGCTAATTTGATTAAATATAATGGTACTTCCCCATGTAATAGGGTTGTCTAGGTTATGGTTAATGATAAGGGATCCAAATTTGGGGTGTGTTCATTCTACGCCCCTAATGATTATAGAGAGGTTATAGATTTATGGAAGTGGTTAGTTGAACTCCTGAAAGTGTCATGGATCATAGGAGGGGACCTTAATATGATTGAGCATTAAGAGGACAAGCTAGGAGGATTACATCTGGAAAGGAAAAGCAGTAGAAAATTCTATTGGAGCGTGATGAAAGAAAAATTGTTGTTATTTGATCCCCTTGAATGCAAGAAAAATGAGTATAAGTCCATATGGTATGCCTGATGTAACTATGAATAAGAGAGGAAGAGGATTTTTTGTAGGCTTGATAGATTATATGCGAATAAAAGCTCCTCCTCCTTTAAGAAGGATGGTTTTGGTAGCATGCTAAGGGTGTGTCCCTACAACCTTTCAAATCACCACCCTATTAAAGCTCTAATATCCAAGATTGTAAATGTCACCAAACCCTCTCTTAGTAAGGGAAAATTCATCCTTAATACTAGTCTCTTGAAGATCAAGACATTATGTGTGCAATTTATATGATTAGGCAAGTTAATAAATGGGATAACAACTTCCTATTTTCTATTGACAGATGGAACCATAACATTAGTAGTTGAAAAACCCTCCTCCAAATTGTGGGTACGAAAAATGGCTAAATATGGAAGGAGGTTGGAGAAAGAGCTTATGGAGAACCTTCTCTTTCTTGAGTCCCAGAGCCAACTAGACCTCGCTAATCAGAACAATACTAATTATCTATCCTATGATAGGGATCACCTGAGAAAGCTTCAAACCAAGAAAATTCAAGGTATGAAAGTGAGAACTAGGAACAACTAGATTTAGTAGGGAGCCAAGGGTTCCAAATTCCTCTTTAGCCTTTTGAGATAAAAGGAATTCAAAGAAAGGATTGATATAATTTGGGAGGAAGGTAGAGAAGTGGTTGAGAAAGATGATAATAAAGAGGAATTCCTTTTCTACTATCAATATTTGTTCACATCTGAAGGGAACTCCTCTGTTAACCAATGTGATAGGGAGAAATGTAGGGATCTTATTCCAAAGAAGATCATATATGAATAAGGCATTGAGCTTAAGAGACCTATATCTCTCGAGGAAATCCGTAAAGCTATCAACACGCTCAAAAATGGTGAAGACTCCTAGCCTTGATGGGCCACCTATTGAATTCTACAAAGAAAATAAAGAATTTATCGGGGAGGATCTTCTTCGAATGTATAGGGAAGCCATTAATAAGGAGCCTCTAGGAGCTAAAATCAACAAAGTCCTCACTAATCTACTCCGTAGAGATGGGGATAAGTCCCTCATCAAAAATTGGAGGCTCGTTACAATGCTCAACGTATCATACAAGATTTTGGCAAAGATCATTGTGCTCAAGCTAGTTGATATCTTGTTTAAGTTTGTTAGTAGCACACATACAGGTTTCATCAAAGGCGGATACATTCTTGAGAACCTTATAACCATCTGGAAAGCTATGGAGTGGGCCAATAATACCAAACAAAACATGGCTACGTTTCTCATTGATTTGAAAAAGCTTATGACTGGTCGAGTGGAGTTTTATTATTATGATGTCGGAAGGATTTGGCTTTCCTAAATAATTTTGTTAAATGATACAAGTTCTACTAAGGGATGCCTCTGCACAAATTGAAGTGAATGGATCAAGTACTCCCTCTTTTACACTTGGAAGATCCATTAGGAAAGGTTGCCCCCTTGCTCGAGCCCTATTTATCTTAGCCTCAAATGATATCTACTATCTCCTTCGGGACTCTTCCTACTCCCCAAGGATTAAGGGCATCTCTCTGCCCAACAAAGGACCTGATTAACATACAATTTTTACATGACACTACTCTCTTTCTAGAGTTGGATGAGGCCAAAATGGACTTTCTACACAAGAAGTTGAACCTATTCTTTGAAGCTTCAAAAGCCAAGGTCTCGTCAGTGAAATCCATCATGTTGAGTTGGGAGGAGACCTCCCATGTGGTTTAATAAGAATAACTACTAGTAGAGAGACCCCTCTAAGTAGGTTATATATCTTGGTATCTCATTTATAATCAACTCCTCACTTAAGAATGTGTGGTTATGGATTAAGATGAAGATTTAGTGTAAGTTGTGTAAGTGGAACAAACAATACTTGTCCTTAGCAAGCAAAATGAAGGTCTGCCAAAAAATTATTTCCTCATACAACATATACTACAATTCAATGTGGATGTTTAGTAATTATCAAATTAATGATATCCAAAATTTTATCAGGCACTTCCTTTGGTCAGATGGTAAAGAGAATAAGAAGTACCACGTTGTCAATTGGTAGTGGTGTTGTCTTGGTAAGAATATGGGAGGTCTAGATCTAAAAGATTTGAAGCTTCGAGGGATTGCCCTGACTACAAAATGGATTTTTCATGCCCTTGAAGGTGATGAACCATGGAAAGTTCTCATTAGACATAACTTTAGATTGGTTGTTCCCAAGTAGGCTAAGACCTAGAAGTTTCTCCCCTTTAGTGATCTGATTACTAGCCAATTCCCTATGTCCCCTATTGGTTCTAACATCTTTTGTTGGCATATGTGCAGAGTGTGATGACATGATGATATTGTATGTTGTCATTGATGTCAATATGATGAAGTATGAACTGGTATATTGAAGTAAGCAAACTGGTAAGAGAGCCGGTATGATGATGTGAATCGGTATATGTGAAAAAGTGAAGCGGTATGTTGGTTCAACTGAAGCGGTATGTTGGAATGTGAACTGGTATATGGAAATTTTTGTATTTGCATTTCATTTGGTATGACTATCGGTTGGTAGTCTCAGCTTCAGGGTTTCCAATTGATGCATTTCAAGTCTGTGGGATTTGACCGACAACATCTTATGATGGGTTAGCATTGAAATGGAGATCAGATCGTGTTGCCACATCATCCTTGTGCGCCTGAAGGATTTCCTTGAGGATCTTGCATGAAGAAGATTGATCCTATCTACCTCAGGAATGTGCAAAGTCTCAGTAAATGGCGGAGAGCGTGTGATGGGTTATCAGCTTCTAGAAGTGGCAAAGAACGAACGATGGAGAACATCTTGAGATCTGTTCAAGACTGTTTTATTCAATGCAATGTGTTTGAATGGTCAGGATTGGACCGACTGTATTGTTAACCTAAATGTTTAGGGTTTAGGGTTTAGGGTTTAGGCTACCGACCTATCTATTTCCTATAAGGTCGATGATGATTTGCATTGTGAAGTTGTTGGCAAATGTTATGTGTGTATCCAAGTGAAGAGATACTTGATTCTTGCCAGACCGAATAAGTGTGTTGATACCTATAGAGTGTGACTGCATAAGCAAAGGAACTAAAGTGGATTTGCCTTGACATTGAGTGTTGTTATCAGATCAATGTATTACCTATTGACTTCTAACCATTTCAACAGTTGGAAAATCTCTTAACCGGGTAGCTTTAATAGGCTTTGTGTAAATCCTTTAACAGGGTGACTCAAGTCAATGAGTTCTTCAAATCCTCGTGCAAGGTAACCTTTAACTGGGTATTTAGCCATCCCTTGATCGAGTGATCCCTAGCAGGATCGGTTCCTAGAAGAACCTATTGTAAATTCCTTAATTGGACTAGGCTCCTAACACAACGGACTTCAGAAGAGTTCAAAGAAGAACTTGTGGGTATTCATCCCCACCGTGGTTTTTCCCAGTTGGGTTTCCACATGAAAAATCAGTATGTCATGTGTGATGCTTTTTCATGTGATGATTAGTGTTTTTTGTTAAGTGGTAATGCATGTTGATCCAGTGGTCTTTATATTTCTGATGTATTACTTGTTTATGCATATGGATGAAGTGGAAAGGAGAGATTAGGTTTTATGAAGATCTAATTGTTACCAGTTTATATGTTTCACAGTCTCATTGTGTTTTACCAGTAGTGCCCTATTTTAGATTTGTGACACTGTTTACCAGTTTGTGCAGTCTTTATAGTCAAACTGGTTTAGATAAATTTTTGTCTATACTGATTCATCCCCCCCCCCCTCAGTATATGTTGAGTACTTAATGTTCATCATTATTCATCAATTGGTATCAGAGCGTCCTCCAGGTCCTCTGTGTTGTAAGCTTAACTGCTTGAGGAAAAGATCCTATTCTAATGATGAAGAGGGAAGGTCCTAAGTTCAACAGAGATAACTTTAAGATATGGAAGGACATAATGAAGATATACATTAAAAGCATGGGTGCTCAACACTGGAGCTATGTTGAGAATACTTATGTTGTCCCTATCGGTACTCTCACCAATGATCAAAAAAGAGAAATTTAGGAGGATGGGCAAGTAATCGAAGCTCTTATCAGCAGCCTATATGATGTTGAGTTTATAGATGTTCAGGAAAAAGACAATCCCAAAGATGTATGGGATACTCTGGAGTCTATCTATGGCAATGATGAGCATGTGAAGCAAGCTAAGGAAGAAAGCCTTAGAGGAAAGTTTGAAGACATGCAAATGGTTGAAGGAGAGACCATTCAACAATATGGGATAAGGATTAAAACTATTGTTGGAGACATCAAGAGTGCAGGAGGTACAATGGATGATTCCACCATTGTTAGAAAAAATTTGAGAACCTTATTACCGGTCTATGCAATAAGGGTTGCCACTATTCAGGAGTTGAGATCTATTGACAAGACAAAGGTGTCCCTAGATTCTATCATTGCTAAGTTGGCCACATATGAGCTAAACAATTATGATGGAAGTGTTCAGAAGACTGATTCAGCCTTTAAAGAATCTACTGCACTATCCAGAAAGGGTAAAGAAGCTAGTACCAGCTGTGAACCTAGACAAAGTAGAGATATGGATGATGAGGAGATCTTGATGGAATTTTAAGCTCTTCTGGCCAAGAGACTTCCTAAGGGAACTGGAAAATACAGAGGTAAGCTCCCTTTGAAATACTTTTCTTGCAATAGGATAGGAGACATTGCTGTAAATTGTCCTAATGGTGATAATAAGGACAAACTGGAGAGGTTCAAAAAGTTCAAAGGAGGAAATAGGAGAAATTGTCTTGTTGCATTTGATGAAGGTGTCATTGATGATGAATCAGAAGATGAAGAAAGTGAAGACATAGTATCTGTAGCTATCAAGGAAGATGCATCAGACAAGAAGGCTCTTGTCTCCCGCTTTGATAATACTATTGAATGGATTATTGACAATGGTTGTTCTCGCCGCATGACCGATGACCAGAGAAAGTTTCTGTCTTTGGAAGAGTATGATGGAGGTGTAGTCCGATTTGGTAATGATGTGCCTTGTATGGTAAAAGGAAAAGGGTCCATCTCTCTAAATGGAAAAAGCAGTGCTGATAATGTGTATTGGGTAGAAGGTCTCGGGCATAACCTTCTGAGTGTTGCTTAGCTGAATGATAATGGACTCACTCTGGAATTCAAAGATGGAGTGTGCAAAATAAAAGGAAAGAGTGGTGAACTGATGGCCACCAGTATGTAGACCAAAGGTAACTTATTTCAGTTGAATGCAAATATCAGTCAATGTCTAATGGTTAAGTTTGATGTCAGTTGGATATGGTATAGGAGACTTTGCCATGTTAATTTTGATAATATTGTGAAGGCCAGTAAGATCAAGGCAATTAGAGGATTTCCTGTGCTGAACAAACCAGAGAATCCTCTGTGCAGAGAATATCAACTGGGGAAAATGTCTTCCTCAACCTTCAAAGGTAAATCTTTCACAGCAGAAAATTTACTTGATCTTGTGCATACTGATTTGTGTGGTCCTATGAAAACTAGGAGTGTTCAAGGAGATAGGTACTTTATGATTCTTACTGATGATTGCTCAAGAATGATGTGGGTCACATTCTTGAAAGACAAGTCTGAAGCTTTTAGAAAGTTCAAAGCCTTTAGAGCACTAGTTGAAAAGGAAAGTGGTAAGAGGATCAAATGCCTTAGAACCGATCAAGGAGGTGAGTTCACCTCTGGATAATTCAATAAGTACTGTGAAGAGAATGGCATCAAGAGGCAACTATCTACCCCTCGGACTCCACAGCAGAATGGCCTAGCAGAAAGGAACAACTGAACTATAGTTGAAGCAACCATAACAATGTTGATTCAAGGGAAGGTTGCTCACACTTTTTGGAGAGAAGCGGTGAGCACTGCAATCTACACTATGAACCGGGTACTCGTCAAGAAAGATAAGGATAAAACACCTTATGAGTATTGGACTGGTAAGACTCCTGTAGTAAGCTACTTTAGAGTGTTTGGTAGCAAGTGTTATATCAAGAGGAGTGAACACCAGAGCAAGTTTGATGCAAAATGTGATGAGGGAATATTCCTAGGGTATTCCACCAAGAGCAAAGCTCTCAAGTGTTTTAATAATAGGACTCAGAGAATTTTTGAAAGTATCATTGTTAGAGTTGATGAAACCTCTGAGAAACCTGAGGAAACCGACAGTGAGCAAGTGGTAGATGAACCAGTTGTAACCTTCTAGAAATCGGTTGCAAAACAGCCTAGTACCAGTAACAGTGCTCCTACATCGGTAGATGATGATGCTAATGAAGATGAGGATGAAGAGGAAAAGAAAGAGGAAACAACTAAGATCATTCCTAGGTATGTAAAGCTGAATCATGATCCAAAGAAGATCATAGGAGATAAGGATGCAAGAATTATTATGAGAAGAAAGGTCAGAGAAAATTCTTGCATGATCTCTGAATTTGAGCCTAAAACATTTAAACAGGCACATAAAGATGAAGACTAGATCAAGGTTATGGAAGAGGAACTTGACTAGATAGAAAAGAATGGTACATGGTCTATGGTACCCAGACCCGATCACAAAAATGTTATTGGCACCAAATGGGTTTTTAGAAACAGGCTGAATGAAGATGGCACGGTGATAAGAAACAAAGCCAGATTGGTATGTAAGGGATATGCTCAAGAAGAAGGAGAAGACTATACAGAAACCTTTGCTCCAATAGCTAGATTGGAAGGAGTTTGAATGCTTCTTGCATATGCAGCCTTCAAGGGATTCAAAGTGTATCAGATGGGTGTAAAATCTGCATTCCTGAATGGAATACTTGAAGAGGAAGTGTATATAGAACAACCAGATGGGTTTGCCCTATCAGAAGATAGTGATATGGTGTGTAGGCTAAATAAATCCTTGTATGGATTGAAGTAGGCACCTAGAGCATGGTATGAACGTTTACACTCGCATCTTATGAATATTGGATTTGAAAGAACAAGTGAAGATAGCAATATCTATCTGAAGTCAAAAGGAGATCAAATTCTGATCTATGAAGTATTTGTTGATGACATAATTTTTGGTGGAGATGACAAGATGAGTCAAAAATTTTGCAGATGAGATGAAGAAGGAATTTGAGATGTCACTAATTAGAGAGATTAAGTTCTTCATTGGACTACAGATACAACAAATGAAAGATGGTATCTTTATCACTCAGTCCAAGTATGTCAAAGAGGTGTTGAAGACCTTTGGCATGGAAGACAGCAAACCGGTTGGTACACCGATGGTGACCGATTGTAAATTGTCAAAAGAAGATGACTCAGCATCGATGAATGAGAAGGAATACCGATCAATGATTGGTAAGTTGCACTATGTAGTACACAACAGAACAGACATTACACATGCAGTGGGCATTGCTGCACATTTCCAGAAAAGTCCAAGAGAATCCCACTTGGTAGCAGTCAAGCAGATTCTTAGATATATGAAGGGAATTGTAGACTATGGATTGTGGTATCCATATAGTAATGATTTCAACCTCAAAGTGTTTTCAGATGTCGATTGGGCTAGTAATGTGGACGACTGTAAGAGCACAATCGGTGATGCATTCTTTCTTGGTGGTAGACTAGTCTCATGGATGAGTAAGAAGCAGAGTTGTATCTCTCAGTCTATAGCAGAAGCAGAATATGTAGCAGCATTTATAAACTGTACTTAGATAATTTGGATGAAGCATGTACTAAGTGGTTTCAAAGTTCCTGTATCTGAACCGGTGAGCATATTTTGTGATAACACAAGTGCAATTAATATTTCCAAGAATCCGGTATTGCATGCTAGAACCAAGCACTTCGAGCTCAATTATGATTTCTTGAGGGAGAAAGTTTAGAACAAAGAGGTTGTATTGGAACATGTTTCAGAGCAGTTAGCAGACATATTCACCAAGCCTCTACCGAAGGCTACATTTACCTATTTAAGAGGTGAATTAGGGGTGTTGCCCCTTCAAGAGGTGAACTAAAGGTATGTGCTCCACATTAGTCAGGTATTGCATTGTCAAACATTTTCAGGATTGGTGTGTTGAAGGATGCTACTCCTCAAGGGGAGCAGCATATTGGAACATGGATGTCTATGCCTCCACTTTGGCATTGTTGTCAAAGGGGGAGAAGATGTGAAGCGAAGAAGATATCTGCAGTATTAAGGAGAAGATGTGAAGTAGAGAGATATCTTTGTATATTGCCATCAATGCCAAAGGGGGATATTGTTGGCATATGTGCAGAGTGTGATGACATGATGATATTGTATGTTGTCATTGATGTCAATATGTTGAAGTATGAACTGGTATATTGAAGTATGCAAATTGGCAAGAGAATCGGTATGATGATGTGAATCGGTATATGTAAAAAAGTGAAGCGGTATGTTGGTTCAAGTGAAGCGGTATGTTGGAATGTGAATCGGTATATAGAAAGTTTTATATCGGGGTTTCATTTGGTATGACTACCGGTTGGTAGTCTCAGCTTCAAGGTTTCTGGTTGATGCATTTTAAGTCTGTGTGATTCGACCGATGACATCCTGTGATGGGTTAGCATTGAAATGGAGATTAGATCATGTTGCCACGTCATCCTTGTGCACATGAAGGATTTCCTTGAGGATATTTCATGAAGAAGATTGATCCTATCTACCTCGGGAATGTGTGAAGTCTCAGTAAACGGTGAAGAGTGCATGATGGGTTATCAGCTTCCAGAAGTGGCAAAGAACGAACGATGGAGAAAGTCTTGAGATCTGTTCAAGACTATTTTATTCAATGCAATGTGTTTGAACGGTCAGGATTAGACAGATTGTATTGATAACCTAAATGTTTAGGGTTTAGGGTTTATGCTACTGACCTATTTGTTTCCTATAAGGTCGATGATGATTTGCATTGTGAAGTTGTTGGCAAATGTTATGTGTGTATCCAAGTGAAGAGATACTTGATTCTTTCCAGACCAGAGAAGTGTGTTGATACCTGTAGAGTGTGATTGCAGAAGCAAAGGAACTAAAGTAGATTTGCCTTGGCATTGAGTGTTGTTATCAGATCAGTGTATTACCTGTTGACTTCTAACCATTTCAACAGTTGGAAAATCCCTTAACCGGGTAGCTTTAACAGGCTTTGTGTAAATCCTTTAACAAGGTGACTCAAATCAATGAGTTCTTCAAATCCTCTTGCGAGGTAACATTTAACAGGGTTCTAACCTTTAACCGGGTATTTAACCTTCCCTTAACCGGGTGATCCCTAGCAGGTTCGGTTCCTAGCAGAACCTATTGTAAAGTCCTTAACTAGACTAGGCTCCTAACAGAGCGGACTTCATAAGAGTTCAAAGAACAACTTTTGGGTATTCATCCCCACCGTGGTTTTTCCCAGTTGGGTTTCCACGTGAAAAATCAGTGTGTCATGTGTGATGCTTTTTCATGTGATGATTAGTGTTTTCTATTAAGTGGTAATGCATGTTGATCCAGTGATCTTTATATTTCTAATGTATTACTTGTTTATGCATATGGGTGAAGTGGAAAGGAGAGATTAGGTTTTGTGAAGATCTAAGTGTTACCGGTTTATGTGTTTCACAGTCTCACTGTGTTATACCATTAGTGCCCTGTTCTAGATCGGTGACACCGTTTACCAGTTTGTGTAGTCTTTACAGTCAAAGTGGTTTAGAGAATTTTTTGTTTATACTAATTCACCTCCCCCCCTCTCAGTATCTATTGAGTACTTATTGTTCATCATTATTCATCATCTTTAAGGTCTTATGGAAGTCTAGGGATTTCATTAGAAACCTGATCCTACATAAGGGTATCAACAGTGATAATAGAGATCTGAATGGGGAGAGGTCCATATGGCGGAGTCTCTCCCACAAAGGCAAACCCCTCGATCTTTTGTAGGGGTGCTTGACCATGATGGAATATGAAAGGTATTAAAAAAAATTAAGATATCATTATCAATGGACAATTGGTTTCCTGGAGTTTTCTTTGTCATAATTTTAATTTCCCTAATTCTAACTTCAAAACCTATTCTATTTTAAAGGAAGCATGCTCTGTAACTACTTTTCCAAAGATGACTTTTCTATTGAAGATAGATACAAGCACCTAAAATGGGTTGTTGGCTTTGCATTGAAGAATACCAAAGCTAAAAGTGTTTATGAGGCCCTATGCAGTAACAATGATTTAATTGTTCATATTAATAAACTATGGAATCTGAATTATGAAAGTAAAGAATGGTATAAGATTTTCTCTCATCTATGGGGCAGTAACATCAACACAAAAAGAAATGCTACAAATGGTTATTTATTTTGCATAGATTGTCTATTAAAAATAATAGCAAGGCATTGACATTTGTAACATTTGTAGGACTTTTGATTCTACCATGCATATTTTCTTCGACTATGTTGTGGCTAAGGAAATTTGGCATATGCTTGACATTAACTTTCCTGATAATATTTTCATTCAAGATGTTGTTTCTGGTATATCTATGGAATTAAAATGGTTAGTAACCTATTTTGGTTTTCTTCTTTCCTATGAAATTTTATGGGTGATTTGGACTCTTAGAAATGAGAAGAAATTTCAAGGGAAAGGTGGGTTGTTTTGGCTTGCAAGCCACTATCATCATGTGGTTAGCAAAAAAGAAATTTGAAAGGTTCATTGAAGATGGTTCTAGTAGATTTTACATGTTCAATCTCTCCCATAGTTACAGTTGGGCTCCATATAGAGGAGAAAGAACGCCTTTTGTGAATGCCCTATGGACCTTTATGAAATAAATCAATGAAGGGATGAAGATTGAGACACTTTAGTAGGTTAATCAAGCAACAGTGGCAACAAACCCTACAGTTGTTGAACTAGTGGACTGGAGTAGAAATATCATCTAGATGGAGGACCCTCTTGGATGGACAACTTGGTTGGAAGACTAAAAAGGATTATGTGTATATGATCCCATTTTGGTATTTTTTTTTTTTTATATGAGCAATAGATGTATACTCCAAACCTATAAACAACAGATGTACGTAAAGTGAGCATGTCTATGTAAAGAATTAATAGAAGTTGTCTATTAGTAGTCATTTTTTATGTTATGGCTCTTAGTGGCCTAGACTAATTAATTGTACTATTTATTTTATATATTCAATATATAAAAAAATCTATTAATATTCATCTATGCACGTCTAACACATCAATTCAACTCACAAACACTTTGAATCTATCGTTAAATTAAATCTACCTAACTCATCCTTGTAATCACTTCATTCATTCATGCAACCAATTAACTTATTCATGCAATTGGTTAACTCCCAAACTTAGTCTTCTAATCCTCTCAACCATTCTCATCCATGAATTCTTTTGATCAATCTATACCACTGATCAATGTTAGGTAAAGTCTATAAATCCAACCATCTTTCATCTCATTACTACTTCAAAATGTTTGATCTTTCATGTGATCATTCTATCATCTTGTGTGATTTAAGGTTATGCTTTTATGAGATAAAACCACATATCAACAATATAAGAAAATATATGGAGTAAAGTAAGATTTTTGTGTGAAGGTATTAGAATTTTTATTGTTGTGATTCATGCATTTCCTCATGCTTTATTGAGTTATTAGTCAATTTGTGAATTAAGTATTATTGTTATTCCTATTTTCATAGTTCACAATTTTGTTATCCACATTTTGGCATGCCTGATAGAACCCATATCCCTTTTTTTCATAATTTTCATGAGAATTTTTTTTTAGAAGACTTAGGTACAAATCTATACAATTGCTTCAACATGATGTGCTTCTAATTTGGTTGTGCAATTGATCCAAGTTGCAACACTTTTCAGTCAACATGCCGCAAAATTGACCCATTTCGTTATGCTTCTGATTTCTATCTTAGTACATCTAATATTCATATTGTAGATCTACGTATTGACCTTCTATTGGTATTTTTGACTGATTTTTGTCACAAGTTTTTTTTATCTTTTTTATATTTGGCCACTTTAACCTAAATCTTACCCTCAAACTGATCAAATTATTCTTTTATGAGGTTTCAGGTCTCAATTTTGTAGGTATCTCATATTTAGGATAGAATTGTGCATTTATAGTGACTCATGGTGTTTTTTGTATGACACACAACACATCTATAAGGACATAATTGCACATCTAATAGGTAATTTTATGTAATTGACATGCACAACCACATAATTGATTATTATTTTTACACTTTTGATCTTCAATTTTGAATTAAATTTATTTGTTTTCATCTAACCATTTGATGATCTTGGAAAATAATCAAATCTATGTATATTGGTGATCATTAGGAGACAAGTTAATTATAAATTGCCAACATTATTTAGTGCGTGATTTACCTTGTTTTATTATAGTTGAATATTTATATTTATTAAGAGTAATAAACATTATATACATCATTTTTATGTGATATTTTAGATGTTTAAGATCTTCCCTCATGTCTAATGCAATCCTAGGCATCAAAATAACCTTATATCTTATTTATCTATTAAATTTACCCAAGGAGTGTTAGCTAATGTATGCTCTCCCCTTGCACTTTGTGTGAGCCTAGGGATTAAAAGCACAAAGTGTTGCCATCATCGTTTCTAGATAAATACCAAGACCCTCAATCTATTGAAACTTGTGAGATGAAGAGAAAAAGAGAGACCCTCCCAATCTCAAGCATTTGTAGATGGTCTTATAGTTCATAGATATAATATGAACCATTTTTTTTAAAGCTTTTAAGACCTTCAAATATCTCATAGTGTGGTGCAATGTATATTACAATTCATGAAGTTAATATGTGTCATAATAAGGAGAGAATATAAATTCTTTGGGCTAGAGATGTAAAAACCTCTAAAGTAAGCATAATGGTGGGCTCTTGAGCCATTAAATCCCTACCTATCATCTCTTGAGAGTAGAGAGTGCCTAAGCACAATCTTATGGTATGTCTTTATTGTGCTTGGTGTGCCTTTATTGTGAGAAACTAGTTAAACCAATTTAGTAGGATTGTCCCGAAGAGTCAGAGACCACTTTTTTTTTAAAAAATTTTGGAATCTCTTTCCAAATCAAAATATGTCCAAAACAAGTCAAACACTACAAAAAAAACTAAATTCATTTTTTTTTGTTCTGAATCTACCTACTTTTGATAAACATTGGTACGGTTCTAAGCCATTATACACTAGATTTTATAAACATCATTGTAATTGATTAAAAAACCGCAACTTTTTATTTGAGCTTCTACACTTTTGATACACTATTGACCTATGTTTTCATACTTATAATTTATAGGACAACACTACTAATTTGTACTATCATGCATTTAATCTATAAAATTTTACATCTGATATATATTGTTAAAGATCTGACCTACACAACAACAAATCGGGATGAGACAATTGAACTCTCGATCTAGGGTTAGGCTATTGTACACACTAATCATTGACCTACACATTTGAACAACTAACTTGGACTTTTGACCTAATTCTAGGTCATTGACTCACATTTATGAAACATAAACCTAAATTTACTGATCTTTAATTATACTGCACATCAAACCCATAGATATGTGCTTTTAATTATCCTTTTGCACTTCTTATTGATAGTGACGCTCTGCAAAATGGGGGAAGGTTAGACTAGAACCTGTGGTGGAATAACACACAACAACCCAAGAAATCGTTAGTGTTAATCAACCAAAAACTAATCTAAGCAGACATATCAAAAGAGACACTAAAAACATGAAGAAATATTTAACTATGAAAGTAAATATAACAAGACATCTCCAAATGCCTTCTAACATGCTCTTAGCTCCTTCTCCTTTGTTCCTCTCCTCTTCAAGTTCCAAATTAGTGTAGCTCTTAGCAGCTTTTTGCACTATGGATGCTTATGGAGGTTCAAGATTGAAATGTTTACTCTAAAATACTATGCAAATGTGAACAAAAGCTAATATTAGATGCTATGATGCTAAAATGATTTATTTTAGGCCAAAATAACAATATATTAGTGATTTATGCTAAATGCTCTCTATAATTCCCTATAACTTAGATGCATACAAGTTTTCAGGATCTGGATTATGAAGAAATGAGCTCTATTTATAGGAAAAAATGGAGCAATGGATGGTTGAGATTGACTAATCTCAACAAGGGTCAGGATTGAATGATATTCAATCCCTGTGATGGCTTTCAACCCAATCCCAGGATAACAAGTGTCCATATGAGATAGGTTGAGAGGAGAGGGAATAAGCATTAAATGCTTGACATGACCTGAGAGTTAACTTGGGAGTTAAGGTCAAGGTTGGGTTGAGTGAATAAATTCTTTATTCAAAGAATAAAGCTTTTATCCAATGGATAAACTCTTGTGCAAAGGTAAAAAGGATAACCATGGTCAAAGCAATAAATGCTTGAAGAGACACATGAGTTATATGAGGGTTGAGTTAGGGGTTAACCATAATTGGTCATGTAAGAGCCATTAATGTTTGGAAGACTTTAGAGGTTAACTTGTTGATCACACCAAGCATTTAATGCTTTTCAAAGACTTTGAAGTCTTTGAGAAGTGACTTCAAGTTGCTTAAGAATGTGACAATAATTAGGGGATGGATTAGGTTAATTAGGAAGGCGTTAGAAGAATCTAGAAGGGGGTTTAAAAGTGCAAATGGATTTGGTGGGTGAGGGAAAATAGGATTTTAATTAAAATAAATTTAATTTATTTCAACTTGTGATTGCAACTTACATTTGTAGGAAAATGCAAGTGGGGGGGATAGTGATTTAAATAAATGTTTTATTTAATTTATTAAAAGAGGAAAATGGGATTAAATGAAATAAATATGATTTATTTATTTAATTGATTTGTGAATTTGGTATAGTGAATTAATTAAAATAAATTGAATAATTTATTTAATTAATAGGAGAATGTTTGAAGATGAATTAATTAAATATTAATTTAATTAATTGATGGCTAGTGGGTTTTTAATCAAATAAATAGCAAATATTCATTTAATTAATCTGGACAGATTTATGTGACTACATTTGCCCCTCTTTGAGACAGTGCGGTTTATCGCGTCATTTCAAAGAAAGAAAAATAGGTGTGAAGAAATGCCCCATAAAATGTTAATTTAATGGGTGGTATGCCCCCTCGAGAGATAGGCCGATTTTTTTTTAAAAATCGGGTGATCTCTCAAAAAAGAATGAAAATTGGCAGGGTGATAGAAGAGAAGAATTTAGCAATGCTGGTGAAAAATAGAAGAAATCGGAGATAAAATGGAGAAATGGGAGGCTCGGGAAGTTCATGGGGACCACGACGGTGAGCGGGGAAAAATTAAGGGTACGACAAAGGGTTTATATGGGGAGAAAGGGGTGAAAACAGGCTCATTTGTATCCGCAACCATAGTGAAATTGTAGCTCTGATAGTGACTTTCGAGAAGAGCAAGGAGCAGTCAGGATATCGGTTCCCATTGCAGAGCATTGATTAGAGCAAGTCCGTCAATTCCAGCGGCTAGATGACTACGGACCAGCGGTATGTGAATTTGAATTTTTGAATTTTATGCATTTTTGATGTGTTTTAAGCTAGGTCCAAGTTGAGTCGAGACAATAGCGCTAGAACTTTGTTTTGGCGCTTTTGTCAATTGAATTAGCGCTACTGTGCCGCAATGGCACTATTGTATAGTCTGTTAGGCCCAATATGGAAAACTAATGTACTGAGAGGGGAGGGGTGAATCAGTACACCAAAACTTTTCTTTGATAATAACCTTACTATTATGCATAAACATAATAGTGCAGTAACATAAAATAAAGCTAAAATCTACAGATAACAATCATACATGATTTACTCCATAACACATATATTTTGGTCACGAAAAAAATCTTGGTTAGAGAGAAAAACTACGGTGGGGATGGCACCCACAACTTCACTACTGCAATAATAAAGATTGCTCTGTTAGAGCTACATTTAGCTATTTCTGATAGCTTACCTTGTTAGAAGTATCAAGATCAGTTAGATCTACCTTACTAAAGGATTTTACAACACTATATAAATGTTGCACCTGGTTAAAGGATTTGCAATTTATAGACTTGGTTAGAGTCTTTTACCCTGTTAAAGGTTTCTCTTACAACTTCAAATATTACAATAGAATCATTACAAATATCTACAACTTTACATCTGAAATGCTATAGCAGATTCTATGTGCTCAGAATAAGATTACTTAGCTTGTAGCATACCTCGGTAACCCATAATGAAACTCGATAAACCCTTATGTTTACTCTATTCTTCGACTGTTCACTGATAACCTTCTCGGTGACCTCTCTGTGTCTCTATAATAGTCTTCCTTCATGCATACACACACATATCTCACATCTCTTGTTGTATATCTATATTTTAACCCTAAAATCATGTTGTATAAATAGATCTCTTACAGCGGTGATTTAATTCATTGCTTCGATCTTACAAAAAGATTCTTTGAATGAATAAATAAACAAAATATCTCATTGGTTAGATTGACCTTGTAATCATACACAATCTCCTAGTGCAATTTCCAATGCAAAAATGGTTAGATGTGCCTCGATCTTGTAACACGTTTTCATGTGCATGTCCAGGTTCAATGTATCTGGTAAAATGTTTCACTCGGTGAATATCAACTCGATGAGTTAACTTTACTACTCGGTAGCCATGAAACATTACTCAGTAAATAGCTCGGTGAATACTGCGTTCTATGACTACTTTCTTTTGTAACTGACTAGACTGTTCATACCGACTTCTCTGTTGTACTGACTGCATGATTCGGTAATACTAACCGACTAGAATATATAGTATGACTTTGGATATGAAACTAATGGCAATTTGATAAGTAGTAACAATCTCCCCTTTTGACATTAGTTGAGATGTTTGGCAAAAACTACTTTCAAAGTCATAACTCAAAAACTATATACTTGCAAAATGACTATACTTGACAATATATACAATAGTCAATAAAATAGTATATGCAGATATAATCCCCTTATCATTATTTTATACATAACTCTAAATTTTGCATGTTCAGTTATGTTCAGTACTTGTGTGCTCTAAATGATCTATATATTATGTTCGGTATACTCCCCTTGTATACAATACTCAAAATTGTGTTATCAAAACTGTATTACTCTCCAAATGTAGAATTACTCCCCCTTTGCTGGGTATTACTTTCCTCTATGTGGTATCATAATATTACTCCCCCTTTTTGACAAACATTAAAAACTTAATTTCCATCTGAAGGCGGTAACTGATCAAAAATAGTCTTATACTTGGTCCGAGCATCGGTGAGGGCGACTGAGAGTGAGTCTTTGACACTTTCCATTAATGAATTTTGTGCTTGAATATCAGATAAGAGTGATATTAAGCCATCAAGAGTGCTTCCCTCTTGTGTAGTTGATAAGCATGTAGCTCGGTTGATCTATTCCTATACTGATGAGAGATGAGGAAAGAATAATGTCTGAAGGGTCATTATATCCATCTTGATTTTATGCTCTTCATTCCTCAATTCTAACTATTGAGCCATGAGCTGTTGTAGCTTTGTATAAAAATTCTAAACTGAATTTGGCTCTATGGTCAACTTAGGTGAGAGATCGGTGATCTCTTTCTCAATTGCATCAGTTTTATTTTTGACATCTTTAATAAATAAGGAAAATGTACACAGTTTCTGGAATAAATAAAGAATATGCTTGAATTGAGGGGACAACTCAGCAATGAATTTGACAAGTTTTACCTTGCCAACAACAATTGATTTTTGTACTTCCTCTATCACTTTTGTTGTAAGCTCTTTATCCTTGAGCTTGCTTAAGTACTCAGATGTATCAACTCCTGATGTTTCAATCTAATTGAAGAGTTCATCCAATTGAATATGGATGGCTGCATCGGTTGACACTGTTGCTGATGGTAGCATTTCTGTTAGTAGTGTCCTAACCTTCTGAAGTACTTTATTCTTTTTATGTAGGGTCAGTTGCTTCTCTTGTTCTGCCTTTGCTTTGCATAGTTCACCGAATTCAGTGAGTGTTTGCCCTTTCAATTTGGAAATGTCTACATTGGGCAACACGATCGGTTTAGATAAGTCAAATTTGAAACCATGCTTTCTCACCTTCTTCTCTTTTCCTTTGGTCGGTGGCACTAAGACAAGTTCTTGTGAGGCTTGCTAACCCTCGGTAGGTTGCTCGGTAGATGCAACACTTTGGTCGGTTCCTGTAGCCGTTGTAGTGTCTTTGGGTGGCTCGGTGCTAGGGGTCTCAATTGTAACATTTGCAGTGCTTGTCTGTGCTTGAGATGTCTGATCTTTGGTTGTATCTCCTGCAGCTTCAGATTTGTTACTTGTATCTCCTGTAGCTTCAGATTTGTTACTTATATCTCCTTCACCTCTTCATAGGTTCCATAACTTAGTTCGGTTGCATGCCTTGGCAGTGATAAATAGGCATCAATTTGTTGTTGTGTAATATCATAATCAATCTCATAACCCATTGGTTGCAATGATTGAGTCCTTGGTTCAACAACATTTACATAGCAATAATCAGTGTCAACTTCAAAACATATATTGTCCTTGTATTTTTCTACCAGCTGTGGTGGGATCCTGTACCTGTTGTGCATTTTCTCTTGAAATTTGCTGAAGTAATCATCCATGATATCATTAAAGTTATCTCCTAACTTCTTGATGTAGTCATTGATCTGATGGGTGATAGGTCGATGTAGCTCCCATACTACTTTACCGACTGAGGGAAAGAACTTCTCAAAATAGAAAAACATACATACAAGTAGTGAACCGAACTTTAGTGTATTTGCTGAGTTGTTCTTCTTTGGCTTCCTTATTGTGTTCAGGTTCTCAAACAAGTTCTTCAGTAGCACTTCACATAAGTCTACTTTCATTCCCTTCTTCACTATTTTATAGACCAAGTCAACTGCAACACATGGTACACTGTTTTCCCTTGTAGATTGGAAGAAATAGTAACCAATAACTCTAATTGCAAACTTTAGTTCTGCATCAGTGACATTATTCAGTTTCAGTCCTCGATAATTAGATTCTACTCCGGTTAGACTGATTAGCTCCTTTTGTGATATCATTTTCTATGCACGAGCATGATCGTAGATGGGATACCCGGTGATTAGGTGAATGACTTCCTTCATGATCTTGAATGGTCGCTCTTGTAGCCACATGAAATCATCATGTACTCTGCTCAATACAAACTTAACCCACTGGAGTCTAAACACACGGGGATAGAATAGGGCTTCAGTTAAACCCTTTATTTTGATATGCTCAAATTTTCTATCCAGTTTGCCATCAGTGCAAAGTTCATCATATGTGTCACTAATCTCTACATGATCGAGTTCCTCAACACGACATTTGGTAAAGAATCTGACATCTTCCACTAACAAGACTCGATCTGGGATGAGTGAAAATGTAGTTTTATCATCTGGTTCTGAGGCAACTTTGGGAGTTAGAGAATATTTCAGCGAGGGCTTCTCCACATTTTGGACAACTACAGGGTCTTGGATCTTGGGCGCCATGGTAGGTTTCGGGTAAGATTTGACAAGTTATCCTTAAGGTTTACAAGTGACTGACGCTTCACACTCGGTAGACAATAGCAATTTGACTAGATCGGAAACCAGCTAAACAGTGAATAGATTGATGTAAATACCTTGAAATTTGCTCTGAATGAAGTTTGATCGCTTTGATTCACTCTGCTCTGCTTCTCAAAAACTTGGGTGAATGAAAATGACTGCGAAAACACTTTTAAGTACTCAAAAATACCTCATTGGGCTCCGTGTAAGTTAGGTCAAGACATTAAATGCACTCAGTTCACCTTTTACCAATTTACTCCTTTTTCTGTTTTAACCGAGTACCCAACTTTGCTTTATTAACCGACTTGACAGGTTTCCTGTATACACCGACTTGACAGGTTTCCTGTATAGTATATAAACTGACTAATTGCATCTTAACTATGCAGATTTTGAATTTTGTACATAATAGAATAGGAACTGTTATGATTTAACTTTTAGAGAATGCAGTCCCTTCATACCTTTTCTTGACTAATTTGAAATAGGTGCACCTAACTCGGTAGGTAAGGTGCTTTCTTCATCAGACATAATTTCTTTCTTTTTCCATATCATCTCGAATTTTTCTTTTATCTCTTTCGTGTCTCTTCTCGATTGATCTCTGCAATCTCTAGCTAAATGTAAAGCTTTGTGACAATGAAAACATGCCATACCAGGATTTATCCATGATCTCCAGTTGTTCATTCCAAATCTTATAAAACAGTTGGCACTTATATGTCCATATCTTCCACAACATTTGCACCATATCCTTGTATTGTAATCCCATGGTACTGCTGCATATTGTCGGTAAGGATCTGTGTGAGTTCGGTAACCTCTAGTGTTTGCTTGGTTTGGATACTTCATGTAGTTCTTTTGCTTAAACTAGCACTTCTCGGTACTATGTCCATATCTATTGCAGTTTTTACAAAACCCTTTGAATTTTGCCTTATGATAGTTGTTAACAGACTTTGTCCTACATTGATTAGGTGTATGACCATATTTATTGCAATTGTAACAATATCCATTGGACTTAGAGATATTCGATTGCTTACCTTTTCTGATCTAGCATATGTTGGCAATATGACCTTGATTTCCACAGTAGTAGCAAATAGGCTTCTTCCTTTTGATGTTATTCATGTTTCCAGCTTGCTTTGATGATTCTCCTCTCTCGGTAGTATGAATTCCTTCCTCGGTTGATTCTTTTCCTTTGTAACCAAGTCCTCCATCTTTGTAGAGTCTTCTTGTATTCAGTTGCTCATCCAACATCTTTGATGCTTCATAACTTTTCTCCAATGATTCTTTGGATTTCTTCTCTATTTCAAGTTCACCATTCAACCTTGATACTTCAAGTTTCAATGATTGATTTTCATCATTCTTTAGAATTGCTTCATGATGTGCATAACCTAGTTGATCTGTCATATTTTGTTGAATACCAGTTAACCTTATGATTTCATCATCCTTATCAGATACTAGAGCTTCAAGTTGTTGTTTCTCTCTTTGTAGATCTCTTGCTTTATCCTCAGCTATCCTTAATGCATCTAGATTTTCAGTCATCTATGTACTGAAATGTCCATGTTCTCTTTTCATTGCTTTTAGTTGATCAGCCAATGCTTTGTTCTTTTCTTTCAACATTCCAATCATTTCTTCAGTCTCTTCAGATATACTGTTCTCGGATGATGTTTCGATTTGTTCCACTAGCTCTTGAGAATCCTACAAGTCATCGGATAATCTTCTCCTTACTTTTAGAGATTTTTGCATTTGCCTTTGCATGTCTACAATCACTTGATTTGCATTATCCAACTCTTCTTGAAGATACACAATCCTCTGAGATTGTTTGTAGCCTTCCATTGCTAAGATCTTTCTCTTTAGGTAGTTAAACCCTTTTCCAAGATTCAAGCTCTGATACCAATTGTTAGGCCCAATATGGAAAACTAATGTACTGAGAGGGGAGGGGTGAATCAGTACACCAAAACTTTTCTTTGATAATAACCTTTCTGTTATGCATAAACAAAATAGTGCAGTAACATAAAATAAAGCTAAAATCTACAGATAACAATCATACCTGATTTACTCCATAACACATATATTTTGGTCACGCAGAAACTCTTGGTTAGAGAGAAAAACTACGGTGGGGATTGCACCCACAACTTCACTACTGCAATAATAAAGATTGCTCGGTTAGAGCTACATTTGGCTATTTCTGATAGCTTACCCTGTTAGGAGTATCAAGATCAGTTAGATCTACCTTACTAAAGGATTTTACAACACTATATAAATGCTGCACCTGGTTAAAGGATTTACAATTTATAGACTTGGTTAGAGTCTTTTACCCTGTTAAAGGTTTCTCTTACAACTTCAAATATTACAATAGAATCATTACAAATATCTGCAACTTTACATATGAAATGCTATAGCAGATTCTATGTGCTCAGAATAAGATTACCTAGCTTTTAGCATACCTCGGTAACCCATAATGAAACTCGATAAACCCTTATGTTTACTCTGTTCTTTGACTGTTCACTGATAACCTTCTCGGTGACCTCTCTATGTCTCTGTAACAGTCTTCCTTCATGCATACACACACATATCTCACATCTCTTGTTGTATATCTATATTTTAACCCTAAAATCATGCTGTATAAATAGATCTCTAACAGCGGTGATTTAATTCATTGCTTCGATCTTACAAAAAGATTCTTTGAATGAATAACTAAAAAAAATATCTCATTGGTTAGATTGACCTTGTAATCATACACAATCTCCTAGTGCAATTTCCAATGCAAAAACGGTTAGATGTGCCTCGATCTTGTAACACGTTTTCATGTGCATGTCCAGGTTCAATGTATCTGGTAAAACGTTTCACTCGGTGAATATCAACTCAGTGAGTTAACTTTACTGCTCGGTAGCCATGAAACATTACTCGGTAAACAGCTCGGTGAATACTGCGTTTTGTGACTGCTTTCTTCTTTAACTAACTAGACTTTTCATACCGACTTCTCTGTGTGTACCGACTGCATGATTCGGTAATACTAACCGACTAGAATATATAGTGTGACTTTGGATATGAAACTAATGGCAATTTGATAAGTAGTAACATAGTCGTTTTAGCGCTTCTGTAAAGGTTAGCACTATTGCCTAGGTGTTTGAGCGCTATTGTTTGTTTAGCACTATTGAGTAGTTGATTGAGCACTATTGCTATTAAGTAGCGCTATTGCATAGCTAATGTAGTGCTTTTGCAGTTTGAGCGCTTTTGCATAGTTGATTAAGTGCTTTTGTTAGGGTTTTAGCGCTATTGTTAGGAGATAGCGCTTTTGTTTGCAAGATGACACTTTTGTGCAGGAAAATAGATGCCCCAGTTTGTGTGAACAAAAATCTCCTGATGCCAATGATGGATGGATGGAGAGATGAAGGTGAGAGTTGTTTTGAATCATAGCAACCCCGATGAGACTTAGGTCATTAGGATAAATGTCTGTTGAAGTCTAGGTGTGTCATGATTACTTGTTGAGACCTGAAGATGCTTGATCAAAGTATTTGTTGATAGTCTAGGTTTAAACTTAAGAAAGTTTGAAACAAAACAACTGATGATGATGGTTGATGCATTTGTGTAGGAGGATCTTCATGTCTTACAGTTGCGTGAGAGGTATCTCACCTCATAGGGGTTGTGCGATCGGTTGACTGAGGCCGAGGTGGATTGCATTGCAATGACTGGCCTGTACGATATGATGTATATGCCTATGATTCGAATGAATCATGGTTTGATTACAGCATTGGTAGAGCGTTGGCATAGTAAGACATGCACATTTCACTTGGCGCAGGGAGAGATGACTGTTACACTAGAGGATGTATGGCGCATCATGCATATTCCCATTCGAGGTGAGCTAGTGACGTATGACAAAGCGTGGGGGACCCTAGCGGTATAGAGATTTTTTGATGAGGACGTCTTTATTGATGATGGTTCGATAGCCTGGGAGGATATAGCTGCTTTGTATGAGCCATTACCAGTGGTGCTATTAGAGATTGTGGGGGGACTACTATGCCCAGATCGATGATCATATGGACTTGTTGTTGGTTGGGATCAGGTGATTGAGCAGATGATGACAGAGGGGACCCGGTTTGCATGGGGACTGTGCGTGTTGGCTCACTTATATTAGGAGCTTCATGAGGTAGTATATCGAGGGAGGGGCTCTTTGGCAGTGGGAGTCACGTTGTTGCATATTTGGGTGTGGGAGCACCTACTAGTTACCCGACCAGTTAGTCTGAGATTTTGGGTAGTCGACCAACCATATATATATATATATATATATATATTTGTGTGTGTGTGTGGGTGTGTGTGTGTGTGTGTGTGTCTAGTGGTATGATGAGTCAGCCCCACCTAGGGAAGTGAGAGTGGTGGTGGCGGGCATTGGATGATCTGGATGCAGTGATCTGGAGACCGTATATTCAGTGTGAGCCCTGGGAGGAGGATGCGGAGGCGTTGCCGTATGTGTTCATGACTCGATTCCTCATTGGTAGGACAACCTACCATGTGCAGAAATAGTTGTCTGGTAGAGTTTTGAGATAGCTTGGACAACGACAGGGATTGCCTAGGGGATCAGGAGAGTATGCCAGGGTGGTCCGAGAGAGGTATGCATGGGGGCCAATACTACCTTATGATCAAGCTTTAGCAGAGTTTCAAATGCTATAGGCAAGACCATGGGATATACAGCCAATGATGGTAGATGCAGGGGTGTCAGAGGAGTATACGCAGTATATGGCGGCTCATCCAATTCCTCGGATATCAGATCCGGCAGAGCCAATTCCAGATTTTGAGGAGGAGAGGGGATAGAGATGGAGGAGGAGAGGAGGTCAAGGACCTATAGTAGATGGAGAGGGGATGGTGGAGGTGGCGGTGGTGGTCAAGTTCAGAGAAGAGGGAGAGGCGGTTTGCCATTGCAGATATCACAGGGACCTTTGATGCAGGGAGGAGTTAGATTGGGTGGGAGAGGTATGGGGGAGAGGGAGGTACCGATGGATAGAGGGGAGGGAGCCACTGAAGAGGGAGCTATAGGAAAAGCACCTATGGATACAGGGGAGGGAGCTACTGCAGATCTTCGATATCATATGATATTACATTTGTAGACTTGACTTACAGTAGCCGAGACACGGGTGGAGGATCTGGAGGCGAAGGTTGCAGCTAGAGATGTGCAGCTATTTGCACAAGAGTCGGAGCTTATTGTGGTGCTGCAGGAGAGAGATCAGACCATGTATAGGGTGATCTAGTTGCAGGAGAGAGTGTGAGCCTTGGAGGGAGTACCGGGACAGGGGCCGTCTGTGGAGGCTTTGGTGAGGGAGATACAGAGAGTAGGTGTAGAGGTGGATTACTAGCGAGGTCTATATGAGTAGGAGGTTCCATCTAGTTGACGGGCATTGAGTTATTCACAGATGCGGCATGCCAGATTAGAGCGGTCTCAAAGGATGCAGAGCAGTGGGGGTGTGATGGGTCCTCTACGGAGAGATAGGTCAGGTGGTGCAGGAGCTAGTGGGGGTTTGATGGGGCCTCCATGGAGAGATAGATCAGATGGTGCAGGGACTAGTGGGGGAGTAGGTGGTGATGGTGGTGCAACATCTAGTCAGAGTGGCATCTGAAAGAGCATTTTGTATATTTTGATATTGTCATTTTGGATTGTACCTTGGATGGCTCTTGGTAGCTGATTTTGGGGACTTCATTGTACTCTGAGATATGAGATGATATATATGAGGAGATCCCATATTTTGTGATGATATGCATTTTGATATGTATGGAGTTTATGCTTGATGGTGATTTCATGATTTATGCTTAGATAGATACTTGTTCTTTGCTATATGTATGTGTTTATGAGATGATTCCTATATGCATGTTTTATGATGATTTATGGTAACATGTGGATGCAGGTTGATATATGTGTGCATTGATTTTTTGGGATAGAATGCCTGATGTATGTAATGCCATGATGGTTATGTATACATAATAAAATGATGATTTATGATGGTATAGATAGTATTTTGTACTTTATATTAACACAATGATGGGATAATGATATGCAATGATGTTAATGTAATGCTTTTGAATAAATGATTTATTTATGAATATGCATCTAAATGGTTTAAAAATGAATGTATATGTGGATAAACACAATGTAAAGTACAACTGTTTAAATGATGATTTCTAAATGTTAGATTATGAGGAAGTAAAATGATAATGTGATTATAATGCAACTCATGTTTAATGAATAACTACAACTTAATGCAATTAAGAGGGACAATGAATGCAATCTAATGAATCCTAAGTGAGATAAAGTGAGTATAAGAATATACTAAAATGGATGAATGAATGCACTTTAACTTATGGATAGATAAATGAATGTATGTAATTTATTGGAAACCTAAACAAATGTATGATACATAAGTGTTGAAATGATGATAAATGATGATCACTAATTGATGTTAAATGAATGTATAGTAATGAGTAATCATGGTAGGAAATGCAAATAAGGACAATTATTTATGTAAGTGAATCTAAATGTCATGAGGGTAATAATGAAAGGATATAATGATACTAATGCAAGTAAAATGAGAATGAACTATATGGGGCAAGTGCAACTAAATGATATTAAATGCATGCTAATGAATGGCTAAAGAGTAATGCAAATGCGACTAAAATGATGATGGGATGATGATAGATGAATGCAAGGTTGTTTAAGACTTTGCATGATGCACTTGATGATGTATCAGAGTACTCTATCACGATTGTATCCAAAACCAGCTCAATTTTCGCATAACTGCTCACATTTAACTTTGTTCACACTTGCATGCAAAATCATGTATATGAATAATGAATGAGTAAATGGATGGATGATATGCAACGGAATGCAATATAAATAGATGAGATGAAATGACGATCCATAGTGCTTTATTTTTCATCATCGAGCTTTAAAATGTTGTAAGAAAATACAAGCAGCTTGACATAACGATTCAAGAAAACCTGAGTATTCTTTACATGGATTTTGATATAGCAAGTTAATACAAACAACTTGATATAATGGGTCAAGTTGACCTGAGTATTTCTTGCGGAACAGACAAGGATCATCACCTTTCCTGCATGACTTGGATCGTCCTCCTTGATCTTGGGCTGATCATATCCTGAGACAAGTTCATACAGTAATAAGAGATAAAAATTTTTATCCAGTTTGGATGAGGTAGGAGGAACCAAAGAAAGAGCATTGTACCTGTAAGTAAACAACATATATAAAGAATAAATAATATGGATCCTTGGTAATGGTTCAGCTCATATGGTCAAGGTATACGTTGTAGTCAGCAAGCCATAGTGATCTATGACTATATTTTGCCTAGGATCACGTAGTTTAGTGAACTTCCCACGTAAACACCATTAGGACATGCCCCAATACTTCATCAGAATAATGCACAAAAGATACACAAATAATGTTGTAGGAACCTGATATGAATAAATAACCCACAAATCAACCAAGTATTTGATAGCTTAAACAAAATTTTCTTGTCAAAGAAAATGTCATTTTGTATTTGTTTTGGTAAGGAAGGATGCATCCTTGTTGAAGACAGTTTGAGTGTTGATGTTGATTGTTTGGTTAAATGTGATAAGTGGTCATCGTTGGAGTATTTCATAGTGTTTGTTTGGTATCTGCTTTGAAAAACTTATATATAAGGTGTTGTCATGTTTTTGATTGATTTTTTATGTTTTACCATGTTTTTGGATTTTGTAAGATAGTTTTGAATGTTTTTTGGATTTTGTGAGACAATTTTCCAATGTTTTTGGTATTGTGATGATTGTTTTGAATGTTTTTGGATTTTTGTGAGATAGTTTTGAATGTTTTTGGATTTTGATGATTGTTTTCCAATGTTTTTGGTATTTTGTGAGATAGTTTAAATGTTTTTGGATTTTGTGAGACAGTTTTGAAATGAAGAACTCAATGAATCACAAAACAATGTAGTATCCACTTCCATCAAACAGGTTAAGGGCATTGCCCCTAGTTTTAGGCATGACTATGAAAAAGCGGGATACAAGACGCATGAAGTACTATCCTTAATTTGCAGATCAATAACGAGCCATGGTTTGGACGGGTGGATGAGTGAATGTAGTGAATGTGATCGTAACAAGTCTGAAAGACAATGGAGCCATAGCCTTTATGAGTGGTGCCTGTTTGCCAGGTTTTCACCATCGCACTTACCTAAGGTGACACTGGAGTGGTTTGTTCATCGTTTGGATGCATAATCTTTCTTTATTATTTTGATGTTTTTGTATTTTCTTCAGAACATTTTTTTGAATGTTTTGGTGTTTTTTTGATATGTATGGGAGCCTGATGCTCTATGCAACTTATGTATAAAACCTTTTGAGGTGCATGCTATTGATCGGATCTGCTAGCTGTTCTCCTTTTGAAGTAGCCAACTGATATGCCCTGGACCCAAATACAGTAGTGATAACATATGGACCTAGCCAATTTGATTCAAACTTTCCCTGATGTTCTTAGTTTGGTTGGTTACGAGGATTCTCTCGAAGAACAAGATCACCTACCTCAAATGTACGAGGTCTAACGCGATGATTATAGCTACTGCTCATGCGTTGCTAATAGGCTTTGAGGTGATTGTATGCAGCTTGTCATTTCTCATCAAGTAGCTCTAAATCTTGGAGATGTGATACTTTGTATGCTTCATCATCGATGAGATTGTGCAAGGAAACCCATAGAGATGGTATCTCAACCTCAATAGGTAAGATAACTTCTGCGCCATAGACTAGTGAGTAGGGAGTTGCGCCTGTAGGGGTTCGAATGCTAGTGCAGTATGCCCATAGTGTTGGATTTAATTGAACGTGCCAATCATGACCGGCATCATTGACTATCTTCTTTAGGATTCTTAATATGTTTTTATTTGATGCTTCGGCTTGACCATTGCCTTGTGGGTAATAGGGATTGGAAAAGCGGTGTTGGATGTGAAATTTCTCACAAAGCTCACGAACATCCTGATTTTTTAATGGAAGTCTGTTATCTGTGATGATGGACATGGGTACACCATACCAGCAGATGATGTAATTGAGGATGAATGAGGCGATCTGCTTGCTGGTGACTTGAGTAAGTGGAACAGCTTCAATCCACTTTGTGAAGTACTTAGTGGTGGTAATAATAAATTTGTGGTCGTTAGATGAAGATGGATGGATTTTACCCACAAGGTCAAGGCCCCATTGACAAAAAGGCCATGGTGTTGTGATTGGTTGCAATTCCTATGCCAGTGCATGTATCAGGTCTTCATGAACTTGGCATTTCTTTCACTTTCTGACAAAGTAGTAGGAGTCTTTTTCCATGGATGGCCAATAGTATCCAGTGCGCAAGAGTTTCTTGGCTAGTGACGGACCGCTTGCATGAGTTCCACAAATTCCTTCATGTACCTCTTCCAAGGCCTTTGTTATCTCATCTTGTTCTAGACATCGAAGGAGAGTACCATCAAGACTGCGTTGGTATAGGGTTTCAGCAATAATGGTATATCGAGCAGTTTGGCGAATGAAGGTTTTACGTTGGTTATTCGATTGATTAGGAGGAAGTGTGTGATCGCAGAGATAGGTATAGAACTCACCGTACCATGGGGATTCGGAACTGATAAGGCAACATATCATCTCAGATTCAGGGATATCATAAGCGGGGATCCAAAGCTGTTCTACCAGGAACTCATAGCATGTTGAATTTTGTGGCAGATCTAGGAGAGATGCAATGGTAGCCATAGTGTCAGCAGCTTGATTTTGATCTCTTAGTATCTGCTCAAAGGTGATAGTAGTAAATGATGCCTTTAATTTGTCCACCATTTGTTTGTATGGCATGAGTTTGTCATCTTTAGTCTAATATTCATCAGTTGCTTGTCGAATGACCAATTGGGAGTCGCCATATAATTGTAGTTCTTGTAATTTCCATTGTGTGGCTAGCCTGAGTCCTATGATCAAGGCCTCATACTCTTCTATGTTGTTGGTGCATGTAAATGTGAGTCTGTAAGATTTTGGGATGCTATCACCTTGAGGTGTGATAAACAGAATGCCCGCCCTCGAGCCATGCCTAGTGTATGAACCATCAAAGTATAGTTTCCATGGTTGTGTTGTCGTGATCATGAATATCTCTTCATCTAGAAAATTAGAAATGAGGGGATGATCACCTATGAGTGGTGCATCGACCAATTGATCTACAATAACTTGTCCTTTGATAGCCTTACGGTCCACATACTCGATGTCAAATTCACTTAGAATCATCACCCATTTGGCCAAGCGGCCTGTCAATGCTGCTTTGTTGAGTAAGTATTTGAGTGGATCGATCTTTGCAATGAGTTGTACTTTATGTGTCAATAGATAGTGCCTCAGTTTAGTGGCTGCCAAAATTACTGCTAGGCAAGCTCGCTCAATAAGGGTGTAATTGAGTTCATAGCCAACTAATGTGCGAGAGATGTAGTAAACAACACACTCTTTCCCTTCTACATTATGTTGTGCCAGTAGTACACCTAATGTTGTATTAGTTGCTGAAATATAGAGTAATAAAGGTCTAGTCGGATCCGGTGGGACCAGCAATGGTGTATTCATGAGATAGTCTTTAAGCATTTGAAATGCTTGTTGGCATCTGGCATCCCATTGAAAATAGATGTTGTTATGTAGCAGGTGTGTAAAGGGGTGACACTTATTTGCCAGTTGTGCAATGAATCTTTGGATAGATTGAAGTCGCCCTTGTAGTGCCCTTAGCTGGTTGATGTTCTTTGGAGGTGGCATGTCCATGATTGCTTTGACCTTTTCTGGATCGACTTCAATGCCTTTGCTTGAGACAATGTATCTGTAGCGTCCTAAAATTGCGACACTTGCAATTTCGACTGCATTTCGGTCTTCACGATGGCGACGCAACACGCAACCTGAATGGAGACCCCGAAACCTGTTTTCGACACTAAAAACTACATTTTTCAAGCACCCTGGCCTGAACCTCCTTTGCACCCTGCTGTCCCGGGAGGTGGGACCAGAGCGCCCAGCGCCCTGGTCCCTGGGCCTATTTTGGGCCCGGTCTCCTATGAGACTTCGGGTCTTTTTGTTTGCAAATTAGAAATTAACTTTCCTGGTCGGCCTAAGGTCGGGAAAATCAGTCTATTAACCCTAATTGACAAGTATATAAACTACATTTTCCTCTTTCATTGGATATGATGGAAAAAGCGTGGAAACTATACTCAAGCATTCAAGCGTTCAAGCATTCCTTCAAGCAATTGATCATTTCAAGTCTCCATTCAAGGCTAAGTGTTGCATTCAAGACAAGGATTCAACCATTGAAGAGGAGATCACTTACTACATGCTACATACAACATACTACATACAACAAACAACAACATCTATACCTTCGCACATAAGGATACAAACATCCTTAGAACAAGGTATTAGTACTTGTTTTACATTACAGACATTTACATTTACAGCATTTCTCATTTCTTGGTTAATTCCAAAACCGGGGTTTGACCTAAAGGCAAACCCCTAATCCCTAACCCCCCAATCGTCTTCACTTTTCTGTGTGTAGGTTGCAGGTACGCGGCTGAAATTGAAGATCTGGAATCCTTGGGCAGAGACGAACAGATCCCCCTTCGTTTCGCGAATTTTTTGGAGGACCGTGGCGTCGGGCGCCATCGTCCCGACAACTTTTGCTCAAATTTGCAGGATAGCGCCGTATCGACATTTTACTGCTAATTCCAGGTCCGCAGCTTCATACTATATCCCTATCTCAGTTTATAAGCGAATCTTTGTCACTTTCTATGCATTCCTAGCTTAATCCTTCTATGCACATTCTTTACAAAAGAGGGTAGCCTTGCTGTCTTGACCCTTGAAACTCATTTAGCATCCAATCTTGCATTGTGTGGGATTGGATCTTGTGGGTTTCAACCCCTCTTTTGAATGTAAAGTCTCTCCCTTAAGTGAAAACCATCAACCCTAGCGACCTCCCTTCTCTCTCCTTGGAGTTAGAAGAGGGGAGTGCAACTAGGGTTCGATCGCGTTTTTCCGCTTTACAGTATCCTAGAAGCTTCCCTGAGGTTACTCCAAAGACACATTTCTTTGGGTTGAGCCGAACATGATATTGTTATAGTCTGTCAAAGATTTTCTCCAATATGTCTAGATGACCTTCTCTTGTGAGTGATTTGGCCAGTAAATCATCAACATAATCTTCCATTATGGTATGCATCATGTCATGGAAGATGGTGGTCACTTCTCGTTGATAGGTTGCTCCTGCATTCTTGAGACCGAAAGGCATTACATTCTAGCAGTATGTGCCCCATGGACATGTGAAGGCTGTCTTATGTTGATCCTCAGGTGTGATCTTTATCTGATTGTATCCTAAAAAGCCATCGATGAGTGAAAGCATGGCATGGCCTGCTGTTAGGTCTACTATTATGTCGATGTTTGGTAGGGGGAAGTCATCTTTAGGACATGCCTTGTTCACATCTCTAAAGTCAGTACAAATATAGATGCCCCCATTTGGCTTGCCGATAGGCACAATTCTGGATATCCAATCTACATAATCAATTGGTCTAATGAAACCAACATCCAGGAGTTTCTTAAGTTCTGCTTTGACTAGTACTGCAATCTAAGGATGCATCTTGCGAAGCTTCTGCTTGACAGGCTTAGCTCCCTCTGCTACGGTGAGGTGATGCATGACTAAATCAGGATCAAGCCCAGGCATGTCTGCATATGACCATGTGAAGTTGATCTGACGCTTCTGGAAGAACTCTACAAACTTAGGCTATTCCTCTGGAGTTAAAAGAGATGCCAGATGTATGTGGTGAGGCATTTCAGGAGTCCCCACATTGTATTCTTTTGTTTCCTCAATGAGAATTGTTGATTGTTCCTGCTATGTACTAGAAGGGAGAATGTCAAACCTTTCATCCTTCGGTGCCTCAAAGAGGTTTTCACCATTGGATACGCTCTTTATTTTTACTTTTGTGGGATCAAACAGTGCCACAGTGTGGTTTTCACTGGAAGATCCATGCTTTATTGTTATATTTTTGCAGCTGAAAGGTTTGGCATCCGCCCTGAAGTATGTTGCGCTATTATGTTCAATGACGAATCCGGATTTATGATCCCCGCTTGGTATGTTATCCCGTAGTTCCAAAAAGTCAATGATCACCTCATCATTTTGGAAAAGGTCAAGACATGGGGGATTAGGTTGGTTCCATTCAATGAGTTCATGATGGATAATGGGCATTACCTCATTGATTAGGTTAAGTTCGTGAGACGTGTCAGTGAGGGTTAAGACGATATGGTGAAGGTTGTTGATGGTACTCTCCCTGTCAGAATCAGACGTAGGATGGGACATAGGGTCTATGGAAGAAGTTTCCAATTTAGGAACCCAAGAGGTCTTTATCTGTGCTTCTCCATAAACAGGGATGTCTTTGTGTGGTGGAGGTAGTGATGTGTCTTCCTCATCTGAAGCATTAAGCTGGATGGAATCAAATTCCCATTCATGTGAGTCAGTCTCTGAGTCATTTTCTAGTATCCGATTACTATACCATACTGGGATGTCCTTTGAGTTAAACACTGCAGGTGTGACCAATTTTGTAGATGAAATGATTGGTGTTGCAGGAAGGATTATGGGGATCAATGAATCCAATACGGGGAGTATCGGTAGTGTTGACTTTGTTGCTTCTGCTAGAACTGCTTGTGTCATAGATACTATTGTGGGTTCTGATACAGTTGCTGCTGCTAATGGTGCTATTGATGTTATTGTTGTTGCTGATGGGGTCGCTGGTTTGATTGGTGGGATGAAGGGTGTTGTAGATGGTTTTGTTGGGATTTTTAGCCTCGATGGGGCAGTTGCCATGGTGTTTGCTGCTGCTTTTATAATCAAAGGTGACCTCTTTGTAATAGGCTGATATCGTGGTTGATTGGGTTTTCCTTTGAATCTAAGCTTAGGAAGGATCTCCTTTTGAAAGCCTAGTCCTGTATTATCCTTGGGCTTTAATTCCGGCTGCAATGGTTCATGTCTTCCTTGCATACAATGCCCTAAAGCACTTTGACCATCATATCCCATTCTTTGCATAATGAAAAGACCTTTTCCATATTGATTTGTGGGAAGCTTAGTTTGCAGAATATCGGTGGTGACGGGATCTTTATAGATCCATTCTGCTAAGCCCTCATCTCTTGTTTCTTCTTCTTGACTCTTTCCCAGGATGAATGGCGTCAAAGGACATGCTAGCTTTTCCAGTGGCATTTGAAGTAACCATTGAGGTTTGCCATATGTTCTAGGAGAAGTAGGCATTTGTCCCACACAAAAGAGTTGGCTCAAATTGTATTCCCCGTGACCTTCCTCTGCTATTTTCATCTTGAGCTTTTCTTGTTTGGGTATAGTGGTGTTTGAATTGGCAAGAGAGGCTGGAATTATGTATGATGTGGAGGAGATGGCTTCTCTATTGTTAGGAATAGTAATCTCTAGTTGATGACTGATATTATGACAATATGCAAAGGGGTTTGCATCTCCCAGGATTCTGATCTCTACACCATTATGCGGGAACTTGATACACTGATGGTAGGTGGATGGAACGGATTGCATGGTGTATATCCAAGGTCTTCCTAACAATAAATTGTATGGTAGAGGAAGGTCCAGAACCTGACAGGTGATGTGTTTCACCACAGGGCCCACTTGGATTGGTAGCACTACAGCGCCTTTGGATGAACGCTTTGCATCATCATAGGCTTTGATTGTGATCTTCTTGCGAGGATCCACTGATTCAATCTCATATCCCAAAGCTGTGACTAATTATAGAGTATGGATATTCAGGCTTGCTCCATTGTCGATCAAGACTCACTTGATCCTATGCCAGTTGATAAACCCTTCAATATGGAGTGAGGCATTATGAGGTTGCTGGAAGGAGGAGTTGTCACTTCCCAGAGAAAGTGAGACAAGGTGATGATCTTAGATTTCTGACCATGGCCTTGAACTGATCTGTATTTAGGTTTGCAGGGACTGATGCCTCTTGGAGAACTTGATCCAAGATTGTTTTATGGGATGGAGATAGGCGCAATAGCTCTAAGATAAATATCAGTGCGAGTGTTTTGTCTAACTGTTCCACAAGGTTATATTGCTTTGGGATAGATGGGGTGCCTTGTGGGACTGCTTTTATGGTAATCTTGCTGTGATGTGTAACAACGTTGCAAGTGGAGTTGGGATTTTTGATGGTTATAGTTGCAATTTGTTCACTGGCATCGTATAGGTGATTCACAGTAAATTATATGCGGCTTGCATATAATTGGTGGTATCTGTGTTTCACCCTGAAGTGGAAGGACCCCTTTGATCTTGTGATGGAAGTGGATTTTTAAACATGAGATGATCATTGTTTGTTGTCTTTGGGTCATGTCCTTCGATTTCGATTTCACCTCGGTCAATAAGATCCTGAATAAGATCTTTCAATCTGTGACAATTGCTTGTCTTATGTCCTTTCCCTTGATGGAAATTGCAATGTTCGGTATCCCTCCACCATGAAGGTTTGACTTGAGGTTCATAATTTGTTGTTTTGGGTAAGGTTACCAGATTTTGAGAAACCAGCTATTGTAACACTGTTTCGATGGGTTCCCCTAAGGGAGTGTATGTTCGCTTTGGTTTTTGTTGATGTTGTCGAGGTTCATCTTGAGATATGATGTGGCCTTGATTTGGAGGAGCAACTGTGTTAGTCTTAGGTGGGGGATTCTGTCCTGCAAATCGAACTACAAGTTGTGCACTTTTGATAGTTCTTGCATCCACAACTCTGTCGTTGATGACATTTTTGTTTTTGTTCCAGAAGTTTGGTTTGTCACTATTGAAGCATGGGCGAGGGTCATCCTTTGGCTCATTATATATCTTGATAAGCCATTTTTTGATGAGAGCCGACTCACATTTTAAGCCTTTGGTGATCATGTCATTGAAAGAGTCTGTGTCTTTTACGTCGAGGTGAAATTCCATTTCGTCATTTAAGTTAGAAATAAATATTTCCACTAGTTCTTGTTCAAGTAACTGAAGAAAACGTCTACTAGACATTTGATGCCATCATTGCAGAAAGACTGAAAATAGCTCACCCAGTTTTTGTTTAGTGTTACATAGATCAGCCATGGTGATATCATGTTCAATGTTGTGTGAGTAATGTGCCAATAATTTATGGATTAACTCTTCAAATGTCCTAATGGCACCTAGTAATTGAGAAAACCATGATGTGGTTGTTCCTCCCAAGGTTTGGGGAAAAGGGCGCATTAGGTATGTATCCTCGTATGCCACTTTGAGGCAAGCTGAATGGAATTCTCTAACATGATCACAAGGATCTCCTTTTCCTCTATACTTTTTGAACTTGGGTGTTTCAAGCCCTTTCAGAAAAGGTGGCATATGAAGATTCCTATCAAAGGGATAGGGACAAATGTCATTGAGTGAAAATTGATTGGTTTTTACACCACTATGAATTTGTTGGGCGAGATTTTTAACTTGTTGTCGCAACATGCCTATTTCATTTGGAGGAGGAGGAGGTGGGGGATTACCTTGATGAAAGTTGTATCTAATGTGCTCTCAACCTCTTTCATCCTCATTACGACTTTGGCATTCTGATGCTTGTCTTAGTTGTGCAACATCAAAGTCAGAGGGTAGTTTAGCCCCGTCTTGAGCAAGTCTTAAAAAGTGAGCATCAACATTACTCTTGAGTATCTCATCAAAAAGTCTATTGAAGAGAGGGTTGTGTTGCGCCCTTTCTATTGCCGTAGGAGTAGGAGTGCCTGGATTTTCATCATTTACATTTCCTCCAAGGGCTTCTTGGAACTCATTGATATTTTCTTCCTCTTCCTCTTCAATTTCTTGTTGTCTAGATCGTGATCTGGTATGAGCCATTTTGTTTATAATTTTTTGTTGAAGTTGGGTGAAAATGATGATGAGTTGTTGATGAAATGAGAGATTTATGGTTGGTGTGGTGTGTTGCATATGGATCTCTAGCACTTAAAGGTAGATGTGACCAAAGTTTTCTTCCTGATTTTCTTGTTGTTTTTTATGAGGTTTGATGTGATAAGGTTTAGAGGAATCTGAGATGTGTTACAGACTCAAATACCTAGTAATGAGAGGATTCACTCATAGACTAGTTTTAACCTGCGTAGAAATGTCTCTTAGGACAAGTTTATCCTAGAAGTAGAGACACTCTAAAAAGTGATGTTTTGTGTTTGATTCAAGAAATATTAGAATAGAAATTAGGACAAAAACCTTTGGGTGTTTTGAGAGTTGGAATGGAGTTGATGAGATATGGATATGATAATGGATGAAATGTTTAACTTTAATAAAAGCTTTGTGTCACATATGGGACAAATTCTTCCTCTTCTCTTTCAGGAGTTGGTGGTTCTTCTCGAGCTACGTTATATGTGATGCAAATGTCTGGAAAGAAGTCAAGATTAATCTTGCCTCCTTTGTTTTTGTGATAACTCAAAGCTCGATATTGTGTAAAAGCTTTACGATTTAATGACTCTGAATCAAATTCATTTGATTTCCCTTGAAGATAAAGACGCATGTGACGTAAGAAGGCTCTATGAGAGACGAAGATTTGTCTATTAAGATAGAAGAATTTCCTCCTTTTGAGCTCAATGGTCTTTTCTTCAAGTTAATGTGTTGATGAAGATTCTTCTTTCTCAAGATGTGAAGAATGGTCATATAGTTTGATGCTTTTGTTGTTGTTCTTTGTTTTTGATCTTTTTGCTAGTATTTGAAAATGTTGTGTTGGATGAATACTTGTTTTTGGAAGTGATTTTTAATTTTTCTTTGACAAGAAAACAAAGCAAGCACACAAACACAAGAATGTCGCCTCAAAAGGCACAAATAGGTATGGATCTAGATCAACCCAATCCTTGGACTTTTTATGACCCCTTTTCCTTTAAGTTTATTTTTAGGTGTTTCTCAAAGCCTGAAGTCAGCTCAATTTGCACTGGTCTTGACTCAAAAATGAAAACACTTCAAACACTTTTTATCCCTAAGGTCAAATGGCCAGTTGTGATAAATTCAGCCCACATCTTGATATTTCTTCGACTTTGGTACTACATACCTTATGAATCTCGCTGTGGCAGGTAAGGATGTGATATACTAAGTCTTGCACGAGCATAACAAATAGATGATCCCTATGATGGGGGAGTCATCACTTTCATCAAGCCACAAGTGACTTTTCAAAAAGCTATGTTTCTATTTGTAAAGCAGAAAATCGCGAGCGAACCCTAAGTGTTCCCCCCACCACTCCAAAGAGAGGGAAAGGGGGTCACTAGGGTTGACGGTTTTCACTTAGGGGAGACTTTACATTCAAAAGAGGGGTTGAAACCCACAAGATCCAATCCCACACAATGCAAGATTGGATTCTAAATGAGTTTCATGGGTTAAGACAACAAGGCTACCCTCTTTTGTAAAGAATGTAGATAAAAGGATTAAGCTAGGAATGCATGAAAAGTGAGAAAGATTCACTTATAAACAGAGATAGGAATATGGGATGAAGCTACGGACTTGGAATTAGCAGTAAAATGTCGAGACGACGCTATCCTGCAAATTTGAGCGAAAGTTGACGGGACGATGGCGCCCGGCCTGCACACGGTCCTCCGAAAAATCCGCGAAACGAAGGGGGATCTATTCGTCTCTGCACAAGGATTCCAGATCTTCAATTACAGCCACGTACCTGCAACCTACACAAAGAAAAGCGAGGACGATTGGGGGGTTAGGGATTAGGGGTTTGCCCTTAGGTCAAACCCCAGTTTTGGAATTAACCAAGAAATGAGAATGCTGTAAATGTAAATGATTGTAATGTAAAACAAGTACTAGTACCTTGTTGTAAGAATGTTTGTATTCTTACATGCGAAGGTGTAGATGTTGTTGTATGTTGTATGTTGTATGTTGTATGTGATCTCCTCTTCAATGGTTGAATCCTTGTCTTGAATGCAACACTTAGCCTTGAATGGAGACTTAGAATGCTCAATTGCTTGAAGGAATTCTTGAATGCTTGAATGCTTGAATGTTTGAGTATCGCTTCCGCCTTTTTTCCATCTTACCCAAAATGGGAGAGGAAATTTAGTTTATATACTTGTCAATTAGGGTTAAAAGACTGATTTTTCCGACCTTAGGCTGACCAGGAAAGATTATTTTCCAATTTACAAACATAAAGACCCGAGACCCAAAAGAGACCGGGCCCAAAAATAGGGCCAGGGACTAGGGCACTGGGCGCCATGGTCCCACCTCCAGGGACAGCAGGGTGCAAGGAGGATCAGGCCAGGGTGCTGAAAAATGCAGTTTTTGATGTCATGGACAAGTTTCGGGGTCTCCATTCAGGTTCAGTGTTGCGTCGCCATCGTGAAGACCCAAATGCAGTCAAAATTGCAAGTGTCACAATTTTAGGACGCTACATTTAGCCCCCACTTTAGCGGGAGTATAAGCGTACGCCAATACTTCCAGTAAAGTACAAGGAAACAACATTGAAAGACTTTCACCACATCAAGGAGGCAAGATACACCAAGCCCCCAGTGGACTAAGGATCTTACAACTTCGATTGAAAAAGTAAAAGGGAAGATCACGAGGGAGAACCATGACTGTCAGTAGTAAGGTTCCCTCAGTATGAGTCATGTAAGAAAAATACCAAAAATTTTCAAGGCAAAGCTAAGTTCGCCAAGAAATTTTCAAGTATCCTGAAAGGATAGACGGGGTGTATGCCTCCCTACGTTAAAGCGATCGCACACGCCTCAACGGGGGTGATTGCTTTAAGGTAGTGATACATATAGGAAATGAGAAGGAAAGGAACACGTTATCACAAAGATTTAGCCCCCAAGTGTGAGATAAACCCAAGGATAATAGACACAAAACACAAAGCACGAGGTGACTTCGCTTTCCTCGGGGTTAGTATGTTGTATGATAATTCATGTATATCATATGTATGTATGCATAATTGTTCTTCATTCCCCAATCAAGGAAGGTCACCTAGAAGAAGGGAACACATGTGTCTTTTGAGTCAACATGAGAGAGACCAAAAGAGATCTCAATGCTTTGCATCGTCCTCAAGTAGACAACACTAAGGACAACAAATAGAAGAATGAGAATAACACATAGAAGAAGTAACAAAAGAGAGGAGGAGAGAATCTTCTATGCTAATGAACTAGTCTAGCACATCATCTACCCCCCGATCTCGCTGATCAATATTTCGGGAAGGCAGGAAACACGCTAGAGGAGGAACATTCAACACAGCAGATGGAGATATCACAAGATCCAAACAAGGGCTATGTTCATGTTCCAAGCCACGTTGTTCTTGTTTAGGAGCTAGGATAAGTGCTTTAGAAAATTCGTTAGATAAATGGTTATCAACATCAACATATTCATATTCACTATCAGAAGCAAGAGAAGTAACATTTTCATCATGAATAACATTTTCATCTATATCATCATCAAGATTTATAAAAATACGATCTTTAACTCGCACAGGATCAAGATCATCATGCATCTTATGTTTAGGAGATTTTGGAGAAAATGGAATAATGCTTGTTGAAGGTGTTTTTGGGGATTGCAAAGTTTGAGAAGCAGCTGCCTGAGCTCTAAGATGACGCTTTCGTCGACGTTCACGTGCAGAACGATTTTGTCTAGTCTTAGTAGGAAGTGGAGAAGATTGAGGAGGAGGAATGTTCTCATCCTTATCACTTGGGTGGTTAGGTTGTGGTCTCTTAGGCTGGATAATAGGAGAAGAGGAAGGTCTCTTCTCTCCATAAGAGGAAGGAGGAGGAACTGCTCCATATAAAGGAGGAATATTTGGTTTAGGAAGAAGACCAAGTCCATCATGACAAGGAGGTATAGGTCTACTTTTAGAAAGTTTATTAGACATAGACATAGTCACATCCATAGGAATGGGTTGGGAATCTTCTTGAGGAAAGACATTAGTTTTATCTTTCAAAGGAAGAACTTCCTTCTCAAGAATGATAGGAATATCAAGTTTGGGTGTTCTAGGTTCACTTAGAGATAGGATCATATCTGTTTTCCACTTTTGATAAGATTTGAAAAGATGATCACTTCGCGGAGGAAGAGATTGGAATTGTTTAGGCCAAAAATAATCAATAGGAATGCTAGAAGTTCTTTCAGCTGGTTTAAAGAGACTATGATTGACAGTAACAACTACACCATTATGGGGAAATTTCAAACATTTATGAATAGGAGAAGCAATAGCTTTCATGGAAGATAGCCAAGGATAGCCTAGCTTCACACGAAATTGTTCGGATGAAGGAATAATAGCAAAGCTCACATCAAGGGATTTGTTATGAACTTCAATAGGTAATGTAATAGAACCAATTGCAGGAGAAGAAAATGCATCAAATAATTTCACAACCACATCTATTTTGTCATAGATCACTTGATTCAATTGCAAAGTAAAAATAAATTCTTTAGTAATAACATTAACCATGCAAGAAGGGTCAATAAGCACTCCACGGCAAGGTGTATTCTTGACTTTTGCAACTATGTATAAAGGACCATCAGGTGCCCTAATAGTTTCACTAGAATCAAATGTGATGGAAGGTTCTTTAGGGTTTTCTTGCTGCTCTACAAAGTTAATCACATTCAGAGTCATAGACACAAGACCATCAGATGAGAAAGAGGAATCATTAGTCTCAATCACATTAGAGGCATGAGAAGGTAATGGATCAGTAAAAATCTTAAGATTTTGGTTAGGAGGAACTACAGATGTGTTGCCTTTATCATTCACTCTTGAAATAGAGATAGTATTATTATCAATCAAATCTTGGATTTTACCCTTTAAAGCAAAACATTTTTCAGTATCATGCCCAGGTTGACGATGAAATTGACAAAAAGATTTGTTATCAAAATAGGGTGAATTAATCTTTGTAGGATCGATTTGCTTTATAGGAGGGAGAGTAAGCACATTTTGTTCCAATAATTTATTCATAATACTATGCAATGATTCATTCAAAGGAGTAAACTTTCTTTCTTTCTTGAAAAACTTAGAAATAGGAGGCACACCTGATGTTGCATTCACATTGTTGTTGATGATGTTTTCATTGAATTTAACGGACTCTCTGTTCGGTTTAAACTTCCCAAATGGTTGTTGACTACTATCACCCTTATCACTCGGAGCCATAGGATTTGCTTGTTCCATTTGACTCACAGTCAGTTGATAATTGTGAAGAGTTGCACACAACTGTTGGAAAGAAGTAAACTCAGAAAATAGAAGTTTGTCTCGAATATCTTTTTGTAAATTAGAAATAAAGATTCTTTGAATATCATTGTCAGGCACTGGAAAAGAAATTTGAGCATACAAATGCTTATATCTACCAATGAAATCAGTCACTTTTTCTTTCACACCTTGTTTACAATGCATTAAATCAATCAAAGTAACTTTAGGACTTATATTGTTTTGAAATTGTTGAATGAAAGCATTTGCGAGTTGTTCGAAAGAAGTAATAGAGTAAGAAGGCAACGAGCAATACCATTGTAGGGCTTTATCTCTTAATGTCCTAGTAAACAGTTTTGCAAGCAACCTTTGGTCATAAGCAAAATCGGTACATATTGTTTGAAAAGTCTTAACATGTGTTAGAGGATCACCTTTACCATTATAAAGCTCCAAATGCAGGATTTCAACATGCTTAGGAGGGATAGCTCGAACAATGTCAAGAGAAAGTGGGCTCGCAACATCAAATGTGGGCACACTAAACTTAGATTGATTCATAGAGGCAATTTGTTGTTGTAAAGAAGAGACAGTTTATGCAAGATTGTTAATGGTCGCTTCAGTCGAAGAGTTCATATTAGACGTGTTAGATTGTGATGGAGGTATTATGTTATTGAAAGAAGGTATTGATTGAGAGTAAGGTGGCAGGACACTATGATAGTTAGTCATAGGAGATGAGTGGAAAGGAGGAACACTACAAGGAGGAATGGAATGGTTGAATGAATTGCCCCCTTGCGTCATGTTCCTTTGTGGAGATGTAATAGGGACACTCATTGAAGGAATGAATGAAGAGTTTTGATTGAATGAAGGAAGAGGGTTTATTGAAGAGGAAGGATTGCCCCCATGACTGGTGATCATAGGGGGAATGTCTTGTATAGAAGTAGCCATTATGTTTGATGTAAAGGTAGGTATGCTAACAATAGAAGTTGTTAAAGGAACAGAATGATTGACTTGAGTAGGAGGTTGTGAATAACCCAAAGTTTTGGCACAACTCTTCATAGGCATCACATTCGAATCCACAATGTGTGCAATACCACGCAAAATATCAATTCCATTCTTATCACTTTGAACCATACATTTTAGACCCTCAATTAATGAAAGAGCTTGACTATCGGGATACTCTTGAGACATCCATTGCTGAAAATCATCAAATTGGTTATCCAATTTCAAAAGTTGTTCTACAGAAACCTCATGGAGAGCTTCTTCATCATTAGGAGGATTAGAGGAATTACCCGTGTCCTTGTTAAAAAGGCCATTCAAATTAGGTTCCATCTCCTCAGTAATTAAACCTTGGAAAGACTTAATTCTAAGGCTTCGTCTAACGGGAATAGTGTAAGTAGGGCTTATTGTTGTAAAACTCATGCACTAGAGAGAGAGAGAGAAGATTTTGAATTTTAGAGGTAGCAAATTTCAGTAAAATCAGCCAATCTCCTAGATTTAAGTTGTTAAATACAATCAGGACAATCTCCCGAAATTTTGAAAAAAATGTCAGGGACCGTGGCGAACGGAGTGCACACGGTCCTCGCAAATTTTTTCAAAATTTTTAGGGATGAAAGTTATGATGATTTTAAAGCTAATTTGAAAAAATTGAGTGATTTTACGATCTGTAGATAGGCCAAATTAAAGTTGCAATCTCAAAATTGAACCCTACCCAGATTGTTGGAAAATGCAAAATTTGAATTTTGAAAAAGAGAGGGAAACTGAAATTGTGAATTTTATGATTTTAGAGGGAATACTAAAAACAATGCAAGTTTTGAATTTTTAAAAGTTGACTCAATTTCATGCAAAATTCAATTTTGAAAGTGGAAATCAAAGTTGTTGCAATTAAACACTTAATTTCAAAAGTCACAAATTGTAAGAATTTGAATAAATCACTGAAATTTTGAATGAATGCCGACACACTTTTCAGATTTAGGACAGTAAGAACACAATTTTGACACAAAATTTCAATTTCACCAATTTTTGAATGATTAGAAGCCTTAATCCAAGCAATCACTAGACCAACTATGACTTTAATTTTGAAAGTGTTATAATTGATAAAATCAGCCAAAATTCTGGATTTTAGCAGAAAAATATAGTAAGATCTAGCTCCCGAAATTTCGAAAAAAATATCGGGGATGATGGCGCTCGGGGTGCACACGGTCCTCGCAACTTTTTTCCAAATTTTCAGGGATGAAAGATATTATGATTTTATTGCGGAATCCAAAGTTACAGCTGATTTGGGGATGTTTTGATCAGTGAAATTATCAGTCAAAGGTTGAATCAAGAGGGTTTTAAAAATTAGGGTTTTGACACTTAACCACTTAATTTTCAAAATTAAAGCACAAATATGAATTGACAATTTGTAATAGAAGGGTAGATCTGAAACAAGCATTAATCATTAAACATTTCGCAAGCTCAATTACTAAAAAAGAAAATTTAGGGTTTTTATGCAATTAACCTCTAAAATTTTGCAAAAGATCAAACATGAAAATGTAATTAAGGAAGCAAATTTTCAGATCTAACCATGAATAATCAGAAAGGATGTTCACGTCGGGTTCACCAAAATGTAAAGCGGAAAATCGTCAGCGAACCCTAAGTGTTCCCCCCACCACTCCAAAGAGAGGGAAAGGGGGTCACTAGGGTTGACGGTTTTCACTTAGGGGAGACTTTACATTCAAAAGAGGGGTTGAAACCCACAAGATCCAATCCCACACAATGCAAGATTGGATTCTAAATGAGTTTCAAAGGTTAAGACAACAAGGCTACCCTCTTTTGTAAAGAATGTAGATAAAAGGATTAAACTAGGAATGCATGAAAAGTGAGAAAGATTCACTTATAAACAGAGATAGGAATATGGGATGAAGCTGCGGACCTGGAATTAGCAGTAAAATGTCGAGATGACGCTGTCCTGCAAATTTGAGTGAAAGTTGATGGGACGATGGCGCCCGGCATGCACACGGTCCTCCGAAAAATCTGCGAAACAAAGGGGGATCTGTTCGTCTCTACACAAGGATTCTAGATATTCAATTACAGCCACGTACCTGCAACCTACACACAGAAAAGTGAGGACGATTGGGGGGTTAGGGATTAGGGGTTTGCCCTTAGGTCAAACCCCGGTTTTGGAATTAACCAAGAAATGAGAATGTTGTAAATGTAAATGATTGTAATGTAAAACAAGTACTAGTACCTTGTTGTAAGAATGTTTGTATTCTTACATGCGAAGGTGTAGATGTTGTTGTATGTTGTATGTTGTATGTTGCATGTGATCTCCTCTTCAATGGTTGAATCCTTGTCTTGAGTGCAACACTTAGCCTTGAATGGAGACTTAGAATGCTCAATTGTTTGAAGGAATGCTTGAATGCTTGAATGCTTGAATGTTTGAGTATCGCTTCCACCTTTTTTCCATCTTACCCAAAATGGGAGAGGAAATGTAGTTTATATACTTGTCAATTAGGGTTAAAAGACTGATTTTTCCGACCTTAGGCTGACCAGGAAAGATTATTTTCCAATTTGCAAACATAAAGACCCGAGACCCAAAAGAGACCGGGCCCAAAAATAGGGCCAGGGACCAAGGCGCTGGGCGCCAGGGACCAAGGCGCTGGGCGCCATGGTCCCACCTCCAGGGACAGCAGGGTGCAAGGAGGATCAGGCCAGGGTGCTGAAAAATGCAGTTTTTGATGTCATGGACAAGTTTCAGGGTCTCCATTCAGGTTCAGTGTTGCGTCGCCATCGTGAAGACCCAAATGCGGTCGAAATTGCAAGTGTCGCAATTTTAGGACGCTACACTATTCAAGGAAATATGTATGGTGAGTATCTTGGGAGCAAAACCATCTATGCTCTTGCACTGAATTGTATCACAAATATCCTCAATCAATAGAACAGGTGGGCTACTACTTAAAGGTGTTTAGTAATTTTTGATGTTTTTGGACATAAGTTCATTCTGCAGTGACTCACTTAAGAGCCTTGTAACTTATGGTGGGGCCCATTTGTCCTTTCGACAAGTTACACTGTAGGAACAACTATACCCAAGGCTACAACTTTCGCTCACACCTAATTTCTATAGCGGCTCGAAGGATTTACCGCACGAGGTCGTTCCCAAGAGTGATGTGTCTCTTGGCAGACCTCTCTTAAAAAGATAAAATTTTGAGTGTTACTAACACTTTTCTCTTGCACCTAGGACCACGAAAGCCAAGGGAGAGGATAGTGTGTGTTAGAAGTAGGACCACTCGACAAACTCTTTTGCACAAGTGTGCCAAACACAAAATACACTTATTCTTTTTAATTTGTCATTGTAATGATGTTTTATCTATTTGGAGATGTTGCTCCAACAACCATGATGTTCTTTTTATCTTCAAAAGCAATGTGTTTGAGTAAACTAGAATTGGAAATCTGAGTCAACTGAAATAAGAGCATGTATGCATGAAGTATAATCGTTGTGCAAAATAAGACAAATTGATTGCTCTTTTTAGTTGCCCAAAAATGGAAGTGTGGATTGTGAATTCTTAGTTTCATGCAAGAAATAAATTTTGCTTTGTTGATTTTAAGCACCAAATGAAGTGAGCCTATCTTGCAAGAAATAAAGTTTGTTTTTGTGAATTTTAGAGCACCAAAAAGAAGTGATCCTAACTTGCAAAGAAAGAGAGTTTGTTTTTTGTGATTTTTAAAGCACCAAAAAGAAGTGTTTTTTATTTTTAAGTTAAAAAAAAAAAAAAAGTTATTTTAAAACCTGTACATGAAGCAAACAGTTAAAAAAAACCTAAAACATGGTGGGCTTCCACAAGCCTCAGAAAATTTATTTCATCGGTTACATGGCATTTTTTACAATGTTATGTTACAATAGCGCTAGTTTGTGTGAAAACAGAAGTGCTATTTTAACACAAACGCGCTAAACTACTACAAAAGCGCTAAAAGAAAAGATGTCTACAGTAATACAAAAGCACCAATATAAAAACACTCATGCTAATTAATGCACAAAAGCGCCAAAAGATATGCAAAAGCGCTAATTCTTTGACAATAGCACTATTGTAAGAACAAAAGCGCTAGAAGACAAAAAAGACAATAGCGCTAACACGCGAACAGAAGCGCCAAAGCGCGACCTGTGTGTCAAGCTAAACAGTCAAACAAGTTAGTTTTGTTAAAAAAAAATGTTGTTGGGTGTTTGGATTCACGTCGGGTTCACCAAATGATGCTCTGCAAAATGGGGGAAGGTTAGACTAAAACCTGTGGTGGAATAACACACAACAACCCAAGAAATTGTTAGTGTTAATCAACCAAAAACTAATTTAAGCAGGCATATCAAAAGAGACACTAAAAACATGAAGAAATATTTAACTATGAAAGTAAATATAACAAGACATCTCCAAATGCTTTCTAACATGCTCTTAGCTCCTTCTCATTTATTCCTCTCCTCTCCAAGTTCCAAATTAGTGTAGCCCTCAGTAGCTTTTTGCACTATGGATGCTTATGGAGGTTCAAGATTGAAATGTTTACTCTAAAATACTATGCAAATGTGAACAAAAGCTAATATTAGATGCTATGATGCTAAAATAATTTATTTTAGGCCAAAATAACAATATATTAGTAATTTATGCTAAATGCTCTCTAGAATTCTCTATAACTTAGATGCATACAAGTTTTCAAGATCTAGATTATGAAGAAATGGGCTCTATTTATAAGAAAAAATGGAACAATGGATGGTTGAGATTGACTAATCTCAACAAGGGTTAGGATTGAATGATATTCAATCCCTATGATGGCTTTCAACCTAATCCCAGGATGACAAGTGTCCATATGAGATAGGTTGAGAGGAGAGGGAATAAGCATTAAATGCTTGACATGACCTAAGAGTTAACTTGGGAGTTAAGGTCAAGGTTGGGTTGAGTGAATAAATTCTTTATTCAAAGAATAAAGCTTTTATCCAATGGATAGACTCTTGTGCAAAGGTAAAAGGCATAACCATGGTCAAAGCAATAAATGTTTGAAGAGACACATGAGTCATATGAGGGTTGAGTTAGGGGTCAACCATAAATGGTCATGTAAGAGCCATTAATGGTTTGGAAGACTTTAGAGATTAACTTGTTGATCACACTAAGCATTTAATGTTTTTCAAAGACTTTGAAGTCTTTGAGAAGTGACTTCAAGTTGCTTAGGAATGTGACAATAATTAGGGGATGGATTAGGTTAATTAGGAAGGGGTTAGAAGAATCTAGAAGGGGGTTTAGGAGTGCAAGTGGATTTGGTGGGTGAGGGAAAATGGGATTTTAATCAAAATAAATTTAATTTATTTCAAATTGTGGTTGCAACTTGCATTTGTAGGAAAATGCAAGTTGGGGGGGTGGGGGGCGGGGGGATAGTAATTTAAATAAATGTCTTATTTAATTTATTTAAAAGAGGAAAAGGGGATTAAATGAAATAAATATGATTAATTCATTTAATTGATTTGTGAATTTGGTATAGCGAATTAATTAAAATAAATTAAATAATTTATTTAATTAATAGGAGAATGTTTGAAGATGAATTAATTAAATATTAATTTAATTAACTGATGGCTAGTGGGTTTTTAATCAAATAAATAACAAATATTCATTTAATTAAATTGGACAGATTTATGTGACTACAGATAGTTTCACACTTCTAAGGCATTGCCCCATGTAATTGAGTTATCATGAGGTGCTTCTAAGTTATCTTGGGGAACTTAGGAGTTATCCTTGAATGCATCTGATATGTAGAGCTATGCTTATGATTCATTTCCTTATGCTTCTAAACTTTTTTATAGTTCTTTTGAACTATGTTTAGGTACTTTTAATCAATATTATTGCATATTTTACTAAGAATAGTGACCATTGAGATCTTGTCAGGAAATTAAGGTAGCAAAACAAATTTATACACTAATGTTGAAAGGGCTATTATGATTTTTTTAGATATCTTACAACAATTATAAAAAATAAAATAGAAAAAACCATAAATATCATGCATACCATACACAATGCTTTACATGGGGAAAAGCCTTTCAAGAGATAAAACCCACACTTCAAAATTTCCAAAAATATTATTTAGAAATCACAAGATTATAATATTCTTATAGAGCAAGCTTCTCACAAGAGTATCACCAACCAAATAACTGAACATAACTCGATATATGTAATAATATTACTCACAACTTCCATCTCATTCACCTAATAGAGAGGAGATACAGTGCATGAAACCATCAAATAGTATTGGAAAACCATGAGCTAAAATCACCCAAAAAGTGACACCCAATCTTATGTCCAACCAAATATTCCCTATTATGTGTCAAAACATACAAACACATGTAACTCCCTCTTATAGCTCAATTGTGTGTCCAACACATTTTTATATCTCTCATTTCAAGATATCCATCTTTCAAAGGTCATAATTTTTGATATGGAAGTCTGATCGATGAATTGTTTAAATTTTTAGAAAGATCGTAAAGTTTTGCTATGTCAAGGCATATGTAGCTAAGCTAATTACAAACACTTCCAATCCTAAAAATTTCTATAAGGCCTTCAAAATGGACTTTGAAACTTCACAAAATAAAAACTTTGGTATCTTCAAATTTAGACATGATCTTGCAATGATAATTTATAGATATGCATATTTAGCCAATTTGTAGCTTTAGGGAAAAACTTTAGACTAGTCTGTGATCAAATGTAAACTTACCATAAATAGTAACCTTATGTAATTGCAAGGTTGAGACACCATTTTCCTAAAATTATGTCACTCTTCAAACACATTGCAAGATAAAATAGAGTATCTACGCCATAATTTTAATTGCAAGGGATTGTGAGGCTCGTAGACTCCAAATATCATCTAAACTTCTTTGTGCTCACAATCTTAGTTAAAGAGTCTATACATTAATCAAAGTCACTACCTTTACCAACTTCACCTTGTCATTCTCAATCATATATTAAACAAAATTATATTGTACATCAACGTGTTTGGTCTTGGCATGAAATTTTGGGTTCTTAGCAAGGTAGATCAAACTTTAACCATTACAATAAATTATCATTGCACCCTATTGTATTCCAATATCTGAAAATAGTTTCTTAAGCCAAATGAATTCTATAGAAGCATGGATAGTTGTCATATACTCAACCTAGTTAGTGTACAACCACAACCTATTGCTTACTCATCCAAGTAGTTGCACCACCAAATAAAGTAACCATGTAAGCATTGATGGATTGCCTACTATCACCATCACTTGCCCTATTTGAATCCACATAACTATAAAAATTAAGGGAATGTTGTCTCATATTAAATTACCATGATAACATAGGGAATACTCTAAGGTAGTCTGTAATTATATGAAGACTCTTTTAAATGCATCCCAATAAATTCTACCCAAGATTAGACATATATTTGGAAATAATTCCCACTACTTGAGTAATGTCTAGTCTAGTGCAAAGCATAGCATACATCGAACTTCCAACTACACTCTAGTAAGGCACTCTACTCATGTCTTCAATCTCTAATAGGGATGTAGTATGATCTGAAGCAGATAACTTCATTCCAACTATGAAAGGAACATACAATAGTCTACAATCTCGCATGTTAAACCTCCGTAAAACTATATTGACATACTTACTTTGGCCAAGCCATAACTTTCTATTTATTCAATCTCTTCTAATTTCTATCCCAAGAATGTGTTTAGCTGCACCAATATCTTTCATTTTAAATTTAGCTATAAGTTGAGAGGTTAGTTGTAAAATTCTACCTTTCCCTTTAGCAATAAATAACATATCATCAACATATAATTCAATAAATAGGAAAGGATCAACATAAATTTTATAATAAAAATAGTGATCTAATTTAGAATGCTCAAATCCAAAAATCAACACATATGTATCAATGTTTTGGTATTTTGTATATCACTAGATTAGAAAGAAATTTATTATCTATAAGAAAAATAATAGATGTGGGATTGTAGATAATATTTTCTAATGCATGATGCAAGATGGTTAGAGGTGCTATGGCCACAAAAAATTGAAATCATCCCTCAAGTACACCTTACATTCATCAAATTTTTAATATTAAGAAAACTAATATTTATTAGAGTTCATATGAAAAGATGCACCTTTAAATTAACCATGCATCATTACCTACATGAGTGACGAAAATTATAATGAACATATTGTAGTCACATAAATCTATCCATTTAATTAAATAAATATTTACTATTTATTTGATTAATAAATCCACTAGTCAGCAGTTAATTAAATTAACATTTAATTAATTCATCTTCAATCATTCTCCAATTAATTAAATAAATTATTCAATTTATTTTAATTAATTCATTAAACCACACCTCTAAATCAATTAAATGAATAAATCCTATTTATTTAATTTAATCCCCTTTCCTCTTTTAAATAAATAATTAAAACATTTATTTAAATCATTAAACTCCCCCCACTTGCATTCTCCTACGAATGCAAGTTGCAACCACAATTGAAATAAATTAATTTTATTTTATTTTAAATTCTATTTTCTCTCACCCACCAAACCCACTTGCAATCTTAAATCCCCTTCTAGACCATTCTAATCACTTCCTAATCATTCCTAATTAGCCTAATCCATCTCCTAAATATTATCACATTCCTAAGCAACTTGAAGTCACTTCTCAAAGTCTTCAAAGTCTTTGAAAAACATTTAATGCTTTATGTGTTCAACAAACTAACCTCTAAAGTCTTCCAAACCACTAATGGCTCTTACATAACCATTTATGGTTAAATCCACTTGCCCCCATGGTTAGAGACTTTACCTCTAACTCAACCCTCATTTAACCCATGGGTCTCTTCAAACATTTATTGCTTTGACCATGGTTATCCTCACTAACTCTTGCAAAAGAGTTTATCCATTGGATAAAGACATTATTTATTGGATAATGGCTTTATTCAATCAACTCAACATTAACCTTACCTCCCAAGTTTACCCTCAAGTCATGTCAAGCATTTAATGCTTATTTCCTATCTTCTCAACCCATCTCATGTTGACATTTGTCATCATAGGATTGGGTTGAAAGCCCTCACATGGATCATAAACCCATCAATCCTGGCCCTTGTTGAGATTACTCAATCTCAACCATCCATTGCTCCATTTTACCTATAAATAGAGCTCTTTTCTTCATAATCCAGATCCTGAAATCTTGTATGCATCTAATTTATAGTGAAATTTAGAGAGCATTTAGCATAATCATTTACATTTATCTTTTTGGGATAAAATTAACATTAGGTAATTATATAATATCTTGTTTTAGCTTGTTCACATTTGCATTCTCGTAATCATCCATTCTACAACCTTGAACCTCCATAAGACATCCATAATAGTGCAAAAAGCTACTAAGAGCTACACTCATTTGGGAACTTGGAGAGGAGAGGAACAAAGGAGGAGAAGCTACAAGCATGGTGGAGGGCATTTTGAGATGTCTTATTGCATTTCTTAGATTTAATAAGCTTTCTATTTTATGTCTTGTGTCTCTCTTGATATGCTTGCTTAGGATAGTGTTTGATTTGTAATTTCTAACACTAACACTTGATTTGTTGCTTGTGTGTTTTGTGTTTGTCTTGACAATATCCTAACAATCCTTTTTGCAGAGCATCACATATCACCATATTTTTTCTCAAACTCAAAATACAATTTTTTTTTTTCCTTCTTTGCACTTCTTGCAAAAGTGTCCAATATTACTATAGTTCCAACAAATAACTTTGGAATTTCTATGAGATTTGGATCTCTCCTTAGACTTAGATCTATCACGCTTCTTACTCTTCTTTCCTTTTTCCTTAGGTCTTCCACAAAACTTTAGGGTATCCTTGGTACTAATTGATGCCTTCCTCCTCATCTCTTTAGAAACAAAAGAACTCGCAATATCTTCAATGTGAAGTTTACAAAATAGGAACGATAGAAAGATCAAACTAAAAAAAATACTTTCCATGAGAGAAATAGTTGTTAGAAATATTTGCAATATTCCTCAAAAGAAAAGAGTCCAAAATAATTTTAAAAAATTAAAGATTTAATTTATAGATTAGGTAATGAAAACCTAATCTATAATTAGAGAAATATAAATACATCTAAGAAGCCCTAAATGACTTTAACCTAAATATAGAATGCAATAACACCCCTCATTATTTGAAACTTAGGGAGAAGTAAAAAACTCTAAATATAAATGCATGAATGCAATAAAATGAGTCTTAACAACTAGAGCTTAATGAGGTATCCATGAACATAAAATAAAACCTCTAATAACAAGGGAAAAGGAGAAAACTATTAAGAAAATGGTGTCTCAACCTTGCAATAATAAAATGTTGTTGGTGAATTTTAAATATTGGATAAGGTTGGTGGATTTCAAATGTTAGATAAGGTGCATTCTGAAAGCTGGATAAACACTAGTGCTTTTTCCTATAGGTGCATTTTGAGTGCTTGATAAGGTATTGTATACGGTGAAAATGGATAACAACAATGTTGAAAGACTAAATGAATTCAACCACAAAACCCTAGCCTAACAACAACAAAGATCCACCATAACATATGAAGATTACCTAAGACAATGCAAATCAAATGAAATCACAAAGATTATACCATCACATGTCCAATAGGGTTTGAATCTCCATTCTTCCTATCTCCATTGATCTTGCTTGATATATTTGCTCTCATATTTTATATGTGCACAAGAGCTCAACAAAGAACGGAAATGTGGTTGCAAGTAGGATCGCATATGAAAGTTCGAAAGCGTAGTGTAGTTGATTGATCAATCAAGATACATAGGGTTGATAAATGAAGGCAGTGTCTCCTTATATAGAAGACACTATAAGAAATGGATGGATAAGATTGAGAGGTGTAAAAGATAAATGGTCGGCTATGATTAGAGGGTAGGTAGTGTATGAATTAAGAGATGAATGGCATGTGTCATGGGTAGAAAAGGTTAATGAATTAATTAAATAAATAAAGATTTATTTAATTAATAGAAGAAGTGAGATCAATTAAATAAATAAGATATTTATTTAATTTAGTAAAAGGATAATTTAAATAAATAAATATTTTTATTTAAATAAGAAACAAGGCTAGAAGAGGATAAATAATTAATTAAATAAATAAAGATTTATTTAATTAATAGAAGAATTAGGCTAAGATAATTAAATAAATAAAGATATTTATTTAATTAGATAGGACAATTTTAGGTGTCTACAAGTACATTCTGAATGTTGGATTTTTTTGTTGGTGCATTTTTTATGCTGCAAAAGTGCATCTAGATTGCTCAATATTTGATTAAACCACATTATATGTATAATTTATCTTTAGGTGATATATCTAACGATAGATATTTTGTGTGCTTTGTTTGCCCTAAAAGGCGGCCCTATTTTTGTGAGGGCATTTCATTATGGTTGTTTATTATGATGTAGTCTAAAAGTCTACTAGTCTTTGAGTTTCCTTTGGATCTTTGTTGGTGACACTCCTTTGAAAAGCTTGCTTTGCAAGTATATTGTAATTGGTGGTTGATTTCTAAATAATGTATTGCGCTTTTGTTGGAGTTTGGGGTTTTTCTCCTAAAAGGGTTTTCCTCGTGTAAATCATAGTATTGTGATAAGCATGTTATATATGTTTCTTTTTGTTAAGTTTTTGTGACGATTGTAAAGATTTGAATTTTTTTACATAACCCTCCTCTCAAGTTTACTATTGGAAGTTATTTTGCTACCTTAACTTCCTTTCAAGTGGTATAAGATTCTATTCACCTTTGGTGTCAATTGTGGGTTATTCAACTTTTTCAACTAATCTAGATTTGAGAGGGAGCTTGTGTAGAATATACTTTGTGATCTTGTTGCAATAATTTTTAAATTGCAAGTTTGTTAGGGAGAATAGAGGTGGAGAATTTTTTTTAAAATAATTTTGGAATGTGGAAGTTGAAGATAAAGGATCTATTAATATATCGAGATTTGTCGGATGTTGTTGATGAGAAAGTCTCCAGACCTACAAATCCTAGTGTGGTTGCTCAATATGATGCTATAGACCATAAAGACAATGGTCTAATCAGATTGTGCTTGGAAAACTCTATTTTAATTAATGCACATGAAGAGTCGTCTACAAAGAAGTTGTCAAAGAAACTTGGTGAGATGTATCAAGCCAAACCTTTAGTGAATAAGATTTTGTTAAGGAATAAATTCTATTTCTTGAGAATGGAAGAGGGTGTACAATTACAGACCAAATAGAAGCCTTCAATATGTTGGTGGCTCAATTTACATCTATTGGTGCCAAGATAGATGAGGAGAAATTATAGATCTTGCTTTATTCTTTGCCTAATTCATGGGATCCGTTGATTATGGATATCTATAGGCACTTAAATTTGGCTAATCAATTTAGTGAAATTTATTTCCTTTAGCCATTTAATTAATTAAATATCTTAATTAATTAATCACATCCCTTGAATTAATTAATCTAATTAATTAATTCCCCCCCTCCAATCCCTTGAATTAATTAATTACCCCTACCAATCCTTTGAATTAATTTAATTAATTAATTAATTCCCCCCTTTCCAATCCTTGAATTAATTAATTTCTAATTAATCAATGCCCCTCTCCAATATCTTTAATTAATTAATTCTAAATTAATTAGCTTCCCTCACCTCATTTAAATAATTAAATAATTATTTAAATATGTCACATGGCTCCAAATTCTAACTACCTAACTTACCCTCCTCTAACTTAACCTCCAATCTAACCCATGGGTTCTAACCAACTCTATCTCCCCAAACTAACCTTATCCTAACCTCCCCTCACATGTGTGTGCACACATATTCCCCTAATTTCCTTAATATTAGGATATTTATATTCTATTTTTGGGTGGCTTCCAACCAAATTGGACATGTCAAGCCCCTTTTTAACATTTATCCCTCCAAGGGACACTTGTCCTCCCTTGTTGAGCTACTTGTGAGGACAAGTGTAGAATCTTGTTCCACTTGTCATTTCTAGGATTGCCATTTGTCCTCCTTGAGGACAAGTGTTTCATTTTCCAATCCCTTCCTCTCCTCCCTTCTCTTATTTAATCCCCTGTCTTTTTCAAGCAACTCGTCCACCTTCTTTACAATACATCATTATAATGCAATATTTCTCTCACCATTAGCACATCCATATTGTCATAATGCCAAATTTCATCCCCACTTCATAACATCCAATCCTCATATCTTGAATCCAATCACCATAATCACATCATGGAGTAATATCAAGTAGTTGTTGCGTCAATAAGCACATGTCTTACCATGGGATAATCAAATCAAAGATCCAAAATAGAGCTTGCATTCTTTTGTTTATGTTGTTTTATACTTCATTTGCTTTCTTTTCAACATCCTAATCTTGAGGTGTTTGAGCTAATTGTGTTTGCTTGATTGTCATCACAAGTATTTCAATCTTCTATATTTGAGCGCAATTTTCCCTCACACAATATCAGTAGTACTTCTATTGTTTTGAAGACTGAAGATGTGTTGGGTTATTTTATCTTTGAAGAGATGAGGAGGAAGGTATCCATCAGTGGCAAGGAGGCCCTAACTATCCATGGAAGACTTGAGGAAAAAGGTAAGAGTAATGAGAAGTGTGATATATCCAAGCCCAAGGGGAGATCCAAATCTCCTAGAAAGTCAAATATCATTTGATGGAATTGTGGTAAATTTAGACACTTTCGTAAGGGCTATAAAGAAGACAATAAGAAGAAAATGAAGAAATTTGAATCTAATTTTGAGTCTAAGAAGTAAGATGGTGATGCATTCATTGCAAGTTTGGCCACTTGTTCAAGTAATGATGCATGGTTAATTGACTTAGGTGTATCTTTTCATATGACTTTCAATATAGATTGGTTTTTTGAATTTGAAGAATTTGATAAAAGTAAGGTGTACCTGGTTGATGATTCTCATTTAGATATTGTTGTTCATGGTAAAGTTAGAATCAATTTTCTTGATGGTCAAATAAAAATGATTCACGGTGTGTTGCATATCTTTGGGCTAGCACAAAAAAATTTATCTGTGAGAAAATTTATAGATGTGTGTGTAGGTAGCCTTTTCTGATGTAGAATGCAAAATGGTCAAAGGTGCAATGGTGATTGCTGAAGGTGTCAAATTTGGCACATTGTATAAGATGGATGCATGCACTATTGAGTGTAATAATACTTCTATGAAAATAAATATGTGGACACTTCATTGGAAGAGGTGAGGGTTTCATCTTCAGTAGATGGTCATGGATTTTGGGTACCTAAGCGTCCTCTTTCTACTAAATCAAATTTGCCTATAAAGAAGACTATGTTATGGCACTTGAGACTTGGCCACATTGGACAAAAGGGTCTAAGGACCTTGAAAAATAAAAACCTTGTTGAAGGTTTGAATGTTTGTAATATTGATTTTGATTTCTATGAGCATTGAATTTATGGAGAACAAAAGCACACTCAATTTTACTTGAGTTCTTATAAATCTTGTAGCATTTTAGATCTTATTCATTTTGACGTGTTTGGTCTTGTAGATTTTCCTTCCATTGGAAAATCCACATATTATGTTTTATTTATGGATGATTATAGAAGAATGACATGGGCATATTTTCTAAAGTGTAAATCTAAAGTTTTTAGTCAATTTAAAGAAATTAAAATAATGGTTGAGTTGTATACTAGAACGAAAATAAAAATTTTGAGGACTAATAATGACATGATTTTTTCTCTAATGATTTTGACAGATTCTATAAAGATTGTTGCATCAATAGACAAAAAATAACTTTGTATTCACCAGAATAGAATTTGGAGTTGTAGAAAGAATGATTATGATGCTAATGGAGAAGGTTAGGAGTATGTTGTGTAGTGCTATTCTAGAAAAAAAATTCTGGGTAAAGCTATCAAGGAAGATGATCCAATGCCTGCTGATTCTACTAGCTACATTAATGAGGAGAAAGCTTTGGCTGCTAAAGTTGAAGAGAAAGATGAATGGGTTATTGATAGTGGTTGCTCTCATCATATGATAGGTGATAAGAGTAAGTTTGTGAGTATGGAAAAGTATGATGGTGGTCTAGTAAGATTTGGTGATGGCAAAGCTGGTATTATTCATGGTAGAGGTTTTATTTCTCTTGATGGTAAGCATAATACTGATGATGTTTTATATGTTGAAGGTCTAAAGCATAATCTTTTGAGTGTTGGATATATGGTTGAAACGGGATATGATTTACAATTCAATAATGGCAAGTGTAAAATCGTAAGTAGTTCTAGAATTGAGATTACATCAGGTACAAAGACTAAAGGTAATATCTTTCACTTGAATATTGGTGGTAAAAGTTGCTTGATTTTTCAGATTGATGAAACTTGGTTGTGGCATAGAAGGATGTGTCATGTGAATTTTGATTGCATCATTAAGATAAGTTCTACTCAAGCTGTGAGAGATCTTCCTAGGTTGGTAAAGCCTACTAATCTGGTATGTAAAGAATGTCAGTTAGTGAAGCAAACAAGAGTTACTTTCAAAAGCAAACAGTATAGTTCTAATGGATTATTGGATCTTGTGCAATCTAATTTGTGTGATCCTTCTAGACTAAGAAGCTTGCAGGGATATAGTTATTTCATGTTGTTGATTGATGACTATTCAAGGATGATGTGGGTTACTTTCTTAAGGAGAATTTTGAAGCATTGGGGAAGTTCAAGATTTCAAAGCTATGGTTGAGACTGAGATAGGATTGAAGTTGAAGTGTTTTAGATCTGACAGAGGTGGCAAATTCACTTCCAATGAGTTCAATGCATTTTATGAATAACATGGAGTAAAGAGACAATTATTTGCTTCGCGAACCCCTCAGCAGAATGGTGTTGTGGAGAGGAAGAACAAGATGATTTAGGAAGTAGCTAAAACTATGATGATTGAAGGAAATATTTCACATATCTGTTGGAGAGAAGTTGTGAGTATTTTTGTGTACACTCTTAACCAGGTGCATATCAAAGGTGATATCGGTAAGACTACTTATGAGTTATGGTTTGGTCATTTTCCTATAGTTAGATATTTCAGAATTTTTGGAAGTAAATGCTATATCAAAAGAGATGAAGATTTAGGGAAATTCAATGCTAGATTTGATGAAGGAATTTTTCTTGGCTATTCTACTAAGAGTAAGGCCTATCGGTGTTATAACAAGAGATTGAGAAAGATAGTTGAAAGTGTTGATGTGAAAGTGGATGAAGGAAATGTGTATTAGTCCAGATCTTGTGGATACGATTTAGATGATCAGGATGTTAGTTCAAATAAAGGAAAGCAAGTGCAGACCCAGAATCAAATTCAAAGTGTTCTGGAAAAGCCTGAAAAATCAAGGAGAGACAAGTGCTAGTGAAGAAGAAAGATCTCAAGATTTTGAAAATCAAGAAAATCCAAAGACTCCTAGGTATGTAAGGTTGAATCATTCAGAAAATCAGGTCATAGGAGATAAGAATAAAGGTGTGATGACTAGGAGAAGAATTGCTGAAGAGTATTGCTTGATTTCTAAGATTGAACTTAAGGATGTTGATGAAGCTTGTAAAGATGAAAATTGGGTTAAAGCAATGGAAGAAGAATTGAACCAGAATGAAAAGAATAATACATGGATTCTTATTCCCAAACCTAAGGATAAAAAAGTAATTGGTACTAAATGGGTCTTCTGGAATAAGTTGATCATATTAGTTGTGTGTCTTTTGTATATTGTTGCTGCCAACAATTGTACATGGGTAATATGGATGAAGCAGATGTTGAAGGATATCAGAGTTATTTATGATGTGCCTATTGCTATATACTATGATAATTCAAGTGCAATTAACATTTCTAAGAATCTAGTGTTGCATTCCAAGACAAATCATATATCAATTAAGTTTCATTTCTTGAGAGAGAAGGTGAATGAGAAGGAATTCATATTGGAGTATGTATCCAAAAAGGAACAAATTGCAGATATCTTCATGAAGCCTTTGGCTAAGGATACTTTTGAGTATCTCAGAGAGAAGCTAGGGGTGACTGCCCCTCCGAATAAGAACTAAGATGCATGGATTTGCATCAGTCTGGTGGATTTCATAGTTATATCTTGTGCTTCGGATTGATGAGTGGTGGCTGCTACTCAGGGGGAGTAGTCAGTGTTGAGATGTTTAGTTTTGTGAGTTAGTTCAGATAGGGCAGAGAATCGTGATTGCAAATATGTATTTCTGCATTGATGTCAAAGGGGGAGAGAGTCATGTGAAAAATTGAGTATTAATGTAAGGGGGAGATTGTTGATTGTTGAGAGTTGTTCTTTCTTTGTCATTGATTATTTTTCACATCATATGTTGCCATCAATGCAAAAGGGGGAGATTGTTGGGATAATGTGCAAATATCTGTTTAGATTGGTTGAGTGATGTGTTGTCATTGTTGTCAAAATATTCCTCACTATGTTACAGTGTTGCAGTCAGATTAAGTGAGCTGGTTTGGCCAATGTGTTGCAGATGAGTTGTTGCAGATTAAAGGGCTTTGAGATAAGTATATCTAGTTGATTTGGTTGAAGTTTTCTTGGTCCACATGGTGATTTGATTGAGTTATGAGGTTCGGTATTGTAGTTGGTTTTTTAGTTGTTCAGTGTTGATCAATGTTTTGGATTTTGCTCCGCATTGCTCTGTGTTGCAATATTTTGGTTTGCAGATTTAGAAAAGTGTTTGGGATGTTCTAGTGTGTCCTCAACTTAGATGGTTCATCATTTGGAGGTACACAAGTGAATTTTCTAGTTTATTAGTCAGTTCAATGAGTGTTCTTGAAGTTTGGTATAATGGTGATGATGATTCTAGTAAGTGGTGATGTTGCAATTGTTTCTATGGTAATTCATGTTGCTTGTGGATGTTTCTAGATTGTGTTCTATTTATGTTGACGGTCTGCATTGATCATTGTGCTCGTTGTTGGTGATTTCTGCAGTATGTTCATGTTATGCGATTTTCTTGGTGATCGGATGCTTGTAGCGTGTTGTGGATGTTTGAGGCATAATTCTTGGAGGTGTTTCATGTTCGAGGTGGTGATTTGGGTCCATACCATGTCTTAGTCAACATTGTGTTGGTCCACATATGCTATTATAGTGTATATGGTTATATCTTTGTAATTTGTGACGTGCGTTGAGCCGACCTTGAAAGATAGGTTGATGAAGTGTATAAATAAATGTAATAACCATATGAGAGAGTATTTGTGTGTGCGAAAAATGATTTGATCTTTCAGAAGCAGTGAAGTAGTGTGAAGAGGTGTGAAGAAGTTTGAAAGAGAAGATTAAGTGTTTGTGCTTAACCGAGACTGTAACCAAACATGAGGAGATGTTATTCTATCAGTTCATAATCTTCCGGATGTAATTCAAATGCTTTTTTAAGACAATGAGTCTTCCCAAGGGTTGTAGCCCTCTTTGTTATTGTGTTTGAGTAGTAAGCTCTAGGCAGTGTGACTGAATGCATGTGCATTCCCCATTATAATATTTCATATACTTCTAACATGGTATCATCATATTGCAGGTAGGTTCCCATTGTGGTTTTTCCCTTGACCGGGTTTTCCACGTAAAAAATCTTGGTGTTGTGTGAGTTATTGATGTGGTGTTGCTTTATGCTTTCACTGTTAATTATCAGATGTGAAGTTGTGTTTGAGTTGTGTAATGTTTTTGAGAAAACCAATTCAACCCCCCCCCCCACTCTCAATTTTCTACCTTATTTCCAACACCCTTAAAATATCATGAAATTCAAGTTCACATTATAAAAATAACAATCTATCAACACATACTTATGAAAATCAAATCATGTAATCTATTTTAGTTCTTGATGATTCATTAATTTAATACCCTGAAGAATTTTTTTCTCCTTAAAATAAATTTATCAGTTTAATCACTTTCCGAGCAATTACAAGATTTCAAGGCATATAAGGATATTGCAAAACTTTTGGGTGTAACTGAATTTGAGCCATATGCCCCTTTATTTTTGTACCTTAGGATTAAAAGGTAATATTGTATTGTTTAATGGTGCAAAAGTTTGACATGTGTGTGGATATCAAAGGTTATGGAGGGAAAATTCCATCACATCCCTACACTATGAAAAAAGGTTTACCTTTATATGTAAGTTTTGAGAAAGTGAAAGGATAGGGCCATTGTAAGAATTTAAGGGTAGGGGAAGAGCACCAATAGCTAACATAGTTCCAATAACCACTATGTTATTGTCATAGTGACCCCCCAATAGTCGTCATAGTGAAAACACCATTAATAAATTTATTTTGTACAATAGCTGATCATTTTTTGTAATTTTTTGTTCATAATTGGCCCATTTGTGCACCACTATTGGAACATTTTTTCAAAACTATTGGGACATTTGTCCACAAGTACTGGCGATTTGGAGTGGACGGTTACTGGAACATCTTTAGTTAGGTATCAGACGACACTTTGAAATGTGTACTTTTTGACCTTTGTGCACATAACTGATTCCACAGCATGCATCGTTACTATCCAAAAGCCAAATCAGTAGCTTTAAGCAGTTAAGTCGCATACAAAGACAACCAAAAAAAATTCAAAATCCGATGTACCATTTAAGATCTGTGGTTGCGTGAAGTTAGCTATGACGACTATTGGTGCTCTTCCCCTAATACAAATAAATGTGTGTTCTCGTATTTTTACAATTATGGAAAATATAAAATTACATACCAATTGCAAAAAAATGTTAAGGGACTTTGAGAGAATATGGAGGTGAATAAAGTATGAGCTTGGACCTACCAAAATCTTGTAACATGAAACAATATGGAATTTAGCAAACACTTTTTACGATAAGATAATTGTGGATTTTTAAAGCTACTAGGATGTTTGCAAATTATGCAATCCAACTCCTTTTTAGGTATGCCACATGGTATTGTGAGATTTTGATGGTAAAAGGGAATTCATCCAAATGAAGGTCAAATTCTCATTACTTTAATACTTTTCATACTCATCATAGTTGGATTTTTTTTACACTTATCATTGTTGGATTTTTTTTTAATATTTGAATAATGGGAAAATTAGATGAATTTTTATAGTTAAATTTATGAAATCTCATTTATAACATCATTTAATAATTTTAAGAAAAAACTGAATGTGATGAATTTTGAAAATTAAGGCTTTTATTCTTGTTATGCACATAATTATAAAATCTCAAAAAAGCATTAAACTTTCAAAAATACAAATATTTATCTTATTATGTAAATCCCAATTTACTATAATGGCTTACAAAAATGTTGCATTCAACCCATTTCAAATCTTGAGGCGAGTTTAGAATAAATGGGTATCTAAGGCATGTTTACTACTTTATCAAATTATCCACCATATTTCCATAAGGAATCATAGAGGGTTTTAGAATATTCATTTTTATCTTCGACAGTGAATAGAGTAATAAGTTTTGACAAAACATACCTAGTAAAAATGAAGTATTTTACACTCACCAACTCAACACACCAAGTATCTTTGAATGAAAAATCAAACACTTAAGAATTGAACTCCCTTGTAGACCTCAAATGAAAAGATTATCAATTGAAATAAGTAATTAAAACCATAAGATAATCTTTATACTAGCCATATTAAATGCCATTAATGACCCTTTGTATAGTACAAAGCAAATCCCACTAAAATTGAGTTTGCGAAGGAAAAAATGATAATTCCAAGAATTTGTAAGGGATTAGATATTGAGATACTTTGAAAGTCTAAAGACATCATCATTGTGGGGGTTGAATCTTTGCAATGGCAAATAGGCCATAAAAGTGTCATAATTTGTGTTCATAAAATAAGTAAGTCTAGAAGGTAATCAAAGTTCCACATTCTCGAGGTAGGATAAGTTTTACAATGGATTTCAAACCAACCTCAAACTCCACACAATGAAAAATTAAACACAATCAAGAGGAACAAATCCTCTTGCAAATTTTCCAAGGTCAAAATCTCGACCTCACAAAGGCAAAAGACCAAGAAAAATCAATGGATCAAAAAAAGAAAAAGAAAAGGGAAGGGGGTCCACATCTGTAATGCGGTGTGTGTATGAGGTACAATAGATACATACACGATATTTATGTTGTATGGTATAAACTTATCCCAAAATTATAATTGATTTGATTTCAAAAATTAATATAAAAATATTATGCAACAAAAAATAATGAAAAAAATATTTGCGCACTAGATATTGGTGTTACAAATCCTTTTTTTTTTTTTAATAATTTTATCCTTTATTAAAAAAAAAATTATGTTCTGTGTTATAAATGTCACATTTTAAAAATAAGTTATTAAAAGTTATGTAAAAAATGATAGGTTGTTTCTCAAATTTTAAAAAAATATATTTAAAATCTATAACAAAATCTCAAAAATAAGTAGCTCACAAAATCTTCAAATTCGTTATGGTTTAGTTTTTGATTAAGGTAAACACAAATTTTGAAGGGACCTGAAACCCTTTAACAACATAGCATAGAGTAGTCTAGAGTTAACAAGACATTAAGCCAAAAGAGACCACAAAAGACCAAACTACCCCATAAGATATACATAAAGCTTCATAACAAATAGGGGGCAAACAAAAAACTAGATAAAAACAACAGAAGCCCGAACACAATAGAGAAAACTAGAGAATGAAAACTCAAACAACAACAAACCCAACGAAGAGGTAGCAGAACACCAACACTAGTCCAACAGCTTCATTGACTGTGTCATTTCCTTTTCAATCTCAATCATTGTGTTGGTGATATTCTTTAGCTTCTAAAAATCATGAGGAGGTCCCACTGCCTTTCTCTTCAAAGTGCCTCTCGTTCTTTTGCTGGGGCTCGAGGAGATATCCTAATCATTATTGGTGTCCACATCCACAATATCTTTCAACTAAAACTGTTCTTCAAAACTGCTAATCATATTCTTAAAGCTCTCGACTGTGGAACCAATCACACCATGACTAGTTTTAACAACAACTTTGATGGAAACCTTTATTTTCCGAATCTGTTCTTTCTAGGTCATCATCCTAGCTTCATAGTCTTTTTTGAAATTATCAAAGGCCTCCATAGTTGTCTTTAGGTAATTGACAACATAGGCCTTCTCTTTCTCAGATTGGGGACTGTTCTCATCAGAAACATGCACATTACCCATATCCTTAACTTTTTCTTTCTTTACCTCCAAGTTACTATTATCACTCTCTATTTAAGTTGGATATCTTTAATCTCATGGAAGATCCATTTGAAAATTTTGAAAGTATCCACCACCCCATCGTTGGCTAAGGAAAGGACATCAGATAGAGATTCTTTTTCAACACTCAGTAGAGATGAAGAGGGGTCAAGGGTATTTGGAAAAGAAGGTTGCCTCTTAGTGTTAAGGTTAGGTTGAGAATCAATGGAAGTTGAAGGAGAGGGATGCTTGCCCTGACCCAAAGGATAGTCGACCAAGACACGAGCAATCTTAGAGCCCAGGTGAAGCTTCTAGACAAGGGGAGGGGAGCTAGAGCTACGAGGTTTTTTAGATTTGGGTCTTTTAACAACAAGAGATTTACCCTTGGTCTTAGGAGGGGATGCTCTGGGAGAGAAGTCATCATCATCAGTGTCAATATGGTAGTCATTCCTCGAAGACTGAGAATCATTTGAATCAAGATTAACCTCAAGGGGGGAGGAGGACACAATAGGTAGAGACTTAGCATGTTAAAAAATTAGAAGGGTTATGGTTTAGTTGCTATAGGCGTCAAAACATAAAATATAATTAAAATGTTGATATTAATATCCTACTTTGACCAAAAAGTGGGACATACTATTATAGTCTTACCCAACTACTTATTTTTGGGGTTATCTATAGTCTCATTATTTCTCTTCTATGGGAGGTTATTGATTGCATATTAATAAATGATTTAGTCCTTGGGGGTCATATTGAGTCTTTAAATCACCCATACACCCTCTAAACAAATCCTCTTTTTCCACATCTTCTTCAAAACACATTTCATCAATGCAAGCTCCCATAATTCCCAAGTTTAATAGAATATGAACTATTTATTCATCCCCTTAGAGGATGATCTCTTCTTGTTATATATTAAAAACACAATTATAATCTACAAACCATAACCTAGGTTCAAAAAAATGGTATACGATTCTATTGGTGCATGCATATCAGTTACCTCAGAATTTACTTTCTTTAAGTTCCAAAAGGTTTACTTTGATATGTCTTTACATTATTATAGTTATTTTAGGAGCATCGATAAGTAAAGGGCTATTTCATAAGGTGTACCATAATAGGTTAGCTATCCTAAAATTTGTTCTCATAAGTACTTAGGTATTATGTTTACATTAGTGTTGATGTTTATTAGAACTTCCTCTAGTAATCTCATTAATTTCAATATCAACAAGATTATGGATCTTTCTTCATTTCATTATAGTTTTTGTTGCACTTCTAACCTAGAAACTCCTATTGTCTCTGCCACACATGTTCCAATGCTTCATAAAATATTTTAAAATTTTCACCAAGTTTCTCTCTCCTACCAATTTAATTAATAATTCTTTGAGCCTCTATGCTTCTTTATTTGAATAAAAAACCTTACATAAATTCAATTGATTTCTCTAATATTAGATCATGTTTCTCCTTGGTGGAATAGTACCCTTCTTCTTCTTCTTCTTCTTCTTCTTTGGAATTCTCCTAGATGTCCTTGATATCCACTCTTCACAAGTGATCACTAAAACTCGATATTTCTTCTTGTATTATTATATAGAATATTTCTTCAAGTTTTCCTTCCTTTGTAAATATTCCATATCTAAATGTTCTTCCTTAGTTAATGGTGTTATATATAAATATTCCCTATCTAAGTGTTCTTCCTTAGTTAATGACATTCTTTGTAAATATTTACTAAGTGTTATTCCTTAGTTAATGATGTTTTATCCATCTCCAACTTATTTTTTGACTCAAAATTTTAACATGTTATAGCATTAGGAAGTTCTCTTTTAAGAATATTCATCAAGACCTTCACTAGCTTTACCATATTTCATCCTAATAGCTTGTCAATTTTTGTGCCTAGAGGATAGTTTCTATAATATTGGAAAGCCTAGGGATAATTAAAATAATCATGTGTGGTTTCATTGAAAAACCCATTGGACCTTTTTCTTCTCTCCTTTGTACTCGTTTACATAATTTCCTAATTCATTACATTTAAAATACATATCACCTCTGCTTTTCTCCTCTATCCTCGACATATTTTCTTATCATATCTTCCTCTATTATTAATTTCTTACCATTATATTTAATAATCTTCATAATTTTCTTAAGGGTGGTCATCATCTTGTATCCACAACATCAAGTTGGATTTAGATTTTGCATTCCTTGTGCAAGGTCTTAGTTGTTATCTTCACACTTCTCAATATTATTGGTATCCTAATCTTCTAGATGGTGTGGAAATCTCGTGTATCGTAAATTGGAATTTTTTATCATAATATATATCTACATTATCTTGAGGTTCAAATCTATCATTTTTCTTCTCAATTGTTTATTATTGTGTAGTCCTCAATGATGTTCTTATCCCACTCTTTGTAGAAATTATACCAAATACTATCTAACCTTTGTGTATATGACCAAATTGCATCCTAAAAAATGTTTCTCACATGGACCTTGCAATTATTGGGCACTAATTCCGAATATGTCCTTCATTGGCATAATGAGTGCATAAATTTTCCTTATCCAAAGAGGTGACATTCTCCTTCTACCTTCTCCCTTGGCCATTATTTATTGCTTGACCCTTAGTTACTCCAATTATTGCCAAAAAAATTATACCTTGGCCTTTCTATCTATTTCAATTTACCTTATCCATTACTATACCTCAATCCTCAAGGATGATTCTACCACTTTAATAGTATATGAGTTAAATATCTTCCCATCTAATGCTATAGTTTTTTTCGTTTTTTTCTATCGATAAATAGTGCTATATATTGAATTTGAAAAAGAAATTACATTGTCTGCAGAATGTCATGAAATTTATACAAAACACCCAAAAACATTACCCAACCATGCAACACCAACCAAAATAGTTGACCCATCCTACATCTAACCCATCCATATTAAAAAATACAAAAGGGCTTACCCCTAGATTCAAACATTTCTATTGCTACAGACTGAAACAAGACTTCTGCAAAATGTCATTAAACTTATACAAAATACCAAAAAACATCACCCAATCCCGCAACACCAACCAAAACAGTTGACCCACCCTACATCTGACCCATCCATGTTACAAATTACAAAAGGGCTTACCCCTAGAATCAAACCTTTCTATTGCTACAGACTGAAACAACACTAACTTGCCTACCTAATAATTTTGCCTTTGACATCCATTAATTCTATCCGAGCAGTCATGGGTTCTATCCTTTCTACAACATCTTTGTGGCTTGAATACTCACCAATCAGCAGAGCATGAATCGACTTTGTCTTTGTCGACCCCACCGGTTTCCCTCATTTGTACTTTGAAGTAGAAGATTCAATCATTGGTGACGAGTGCTCAACATGCAACCCCCATTTTGCAAGCTCTTCCCTAATGCTCCTCACATTCCTTTCCCTCAAGTAGTCTTTGACTCTGTTCATGCCAATCTAGGCAGAAGCCCTGCGTACCTCCCTGTTGCAGTTGGTACTCCAAAAGAGGAAAGTCCTCAATGGAGGAGTGAACTAACTCACATGAAGCCAATCTCTACCGAGGCACACAAAACCTTCACGATTACTCACCATCCTCGCAAGTCTCTCCAAACCCCTACACCACTCCTCTTTTACACAATTGCTAATCATCCAATTTACCATGTCCTTGGACTCCAATTCAAAACACCATGCCAGAAACATCGTGGAAATGCCTACATTTGTTCAGTAGTAAAATTGTTCATTCAGGTATTCATCTCCAAAAACAGTCTTGACTCTATTAAAAAAATCATGATCATCAAACTTGAATGTCCCCAAAAGGCTACCATAGGTTTTGAAGCCTTGTAAAGAAAAAGTTGCTTCCATTTTCACTTGACAGTGCCTTCCCACACAAAGTGTATCTCAATATTCACTCGAATGATAGATATCAATTGCACATGGCCTATGCTCAAATGAAATGCTTAAGGCCACAAACATCATAATGCCACCTAACTTATTAAATGGTGAAGTTTAAAATATTCATGTCCTGATCATGCCAGCTAAGCTATAGTAAAAATCTTAAATTATGGGATGTTTCCCTTAAATGCATTTGACATATAGGGGAGGAAACAATTAATTTACCTATTTCCTCGGTAGGTTCAACATCTAATCTTGTACGAAGCATGCATTGTCTGTCACCATCTCAAACAAACCACTATACCATCTCACATATTTTGTATAGAGATATTTCCTTTCTTGGATACACATGCTTCAACATCGAATTAGATACCTCCCATTTATTAACCAATATGACACCATGCCTACGAACTCCTCTATTTGGCTTAACCTACATTTAAAACTTACCACCTTATCCATCTGCAAAAAAATGCCACCTCATCTCCCGAGTGATCGAACCCCATCTTCTGTATCCTTCAACCTTCTCCCACATTATGTCCATTTAGGTGATCTACACATAGCTTAATCTCCCCTTCTTGGAGGTAAAAAGCCAAATTTGCTAGCACATATGCCTCTTTGTTGCTATTAGTCAATACATGTGATACCCTACATCTCTAGAATGAGGAAAGAAACCTTTTACTACTTTGAATGTCTTTATCAAGCTTCCAATTTTTTGGCCTTGCCTCTTACTATCGCATGCACTATAATCCGAGAATCTTCCTCAAGGTGAAAATTCACCACCCATAACTTTCTTGCCATTTAGATAGACCAAAAGAGTCACATTGACCTCAGCTTTGCTATTAGTTCTCACACCTAATCATTGACTACATCTAGCAATAATTTGGCCTCGATAATTTCTTGCCACACATCCAAAACCTGATGGGCTAGGATTTCCTGTAGCAACGTCATCAAAATTTACCTTGATCCATCCTTGCTCTAATGATAGCCATGATACTGGATTAGCTTCATGTTTTAAAGGAGAACACTTTTTAGCCCATTAACAGGCCCATCTAATGTTATAGCTATTATAGTTAACAATCCTAATATGAAACATTAAATCCTTTGATTCTTAGTTAATGTTTCTTCCAAATTTCTTTATTACACTCTTGAATCATTTATCATAAATTTTTAGACTCTCATCCTTCTTTTGGAACTTGTTTTCAATCTTACTAATTCTTGTAGATAGGACCTTCAATGTTAGGGAATTATTTAGGAAGTTAATATTAAAATTAATCCACTCCTCTTTATATAAAGAGTACTCCTTCATGTACCGCTTTATAGTTTAATATCTCAAAGTCCCAAAAAAGTCAAATAATTTATCTAATTATATTTAATACTTAATCTCCTCCATGTGGATTATAAACAAGGTAAAAAAAGAATGAGAAACATAGTTTGGTTTTGGTCCATTTGCACTACTAGAATGGTAGATTTTTTATTTATATTTATGTTATCTTGGTTCTTATCTACCCTCCATTTCATTCTTTTGTTCCAATTTAGAATTATTCAATCCTACCTTTCTTTGTGCTTTGCTGCTTTTAATAGCCTCTGCTATCTTGTAATTTTCAACTCTCTACCCTTATCCCTAGTTACTTCAATTTTAAGGAAATATTATCCTAATATCTCTTGTGCACACCAAATTATTTTCTCTCAATTTCTCTTCTCACACTTTCTTCTTCCTTCAAATGCTTTCAATATATACATATTTTTCCAGAGTCTCTCCTCACCTCGTTACAGTAGGTGATGGTTGTTCTAAGGGTCTCATTTCTTTATGGGGCTCCATGAGATTTTGGGGTGTGTATTTTTGTAGTTTGTCACTAGTTGATAAATATTAAACAAAGTTTGAGTTATCATTTTTTTGCTATTTATTTTTTTCCTCTTCAAACATTTCCAATATTCCTTAGCATATTCTAGTTTTTTCTAAAATTCTTCTATCACTTTTCTTTATCCTTCCATATTTTCTTCCTAAACATTCAAATTTCTTATCAACCCTTCTCTATGAAAACATCATACCTATTACTTTTAATACCCAAATGATTTATGCTAAAGTGCAGGCATTTAAACTAAGAAATTGGGGTTAACAATTCCTTGAATCTTTCTATAATTTTCCCTTTTAAACGTAATAAATTTAGAGAAATAGTCATTTCTCAAGAGAAAAATATCAATTGGTTGAGCACTCCTACTTATAATCCCTTCTCTATTTAACTCTTTTATTTTTTCTACCATTCATGTCAATTTTTATTTGCATTTCCTTATTAAAGTTATTGATTGCTCTTGTTCTTCAATATTGATGAGCGCCATTTTCTTTGATGATACCTATAATACTTTTATAGGTATTTACAAATATATACCTCTTGGTACATTCTTCATTGATGTTTTATGCAATTTTCTTGTTGCCCCCATAGTATCACTCTTCCCTTTCTCATATCTATTTCAACCATCTTTCCTTGATAAGGCTCATCTTCTTGCTTTTCTTATAAGCCATTTTAATCTCTAGATTTCTTCCTCTCTCAAATGATTTCTATCACCTTTGACCATATGTAGTTTTTTCCCCCCTTAATCCCTTTTATACATCCTCAAAATATTAGACCAACTATAACTCATAGTCTCATACTTTTTAGGATCCCCTCATTACATCGTTAGCATGTAGATTCCTAACCCCCAAGGGTGAGGACCTATTATGTGCTAATGATAATTACTTTAATTATTATTTTTAATCAATTTTCCTTATGGGCTCACTTACAACAACTCCTTCCATGGATTCTATCTTCTCCTTATTCAACAACTAAGGACAACAATTTAAACAAATACTATAGGAGAAATCATCTTGGTAGTCTTAATGCATCTATGTAGAGTTGTATTTACTTTAGTGTGATGCATACTTGGAATATCATATTATATAATAATATTACATAATAAATAAATAAAAAATAAAAATGCATTCATACACCATGCAAATATTTATAACATATAGTCAAATACCCATGATATTATTTACACTCTTTGTATATGCTCTCTTACATCATATTTCACTATTAGATCACCACATTACATTATAAATTCAATAGATAACATTATGTTGCATTCTTTCCTATTCTCTCCACTATTATATTCTCTAATCTTGTACTACCCCTCATATATATATATATATTCCCCTTCCTTATATGGACTCTCTATACCTTATCATTATGCCTTTTTGTCACATCCTTTCATAATAACAATGTTTATCTCGTTCACATGATTTTACCTTTTCCTTTATTATTTTAGTTTTTGTATTATCTTATTCAACATCTTATAATGTATTTAATGTTATTACACAGTATATAAATAATTCAAATGATATGTACAATACTACTTAGCCTATTCTCTTATCAACTTTCTAGTGCTCTTTATGTGATACCTTAGAGCCTTTGATGTGTGTAGTTTTGAATAAAATTATTGTGTGTTTCTATTGGACGCTAAAATTCTATGAGTGGTATTGCAAAATATTTTATAGTATAGGATAATATATTACAAGGTAGTATAATAGTATGTGTTTACTTGTAATTGATGAGTTGAGACATTAGCATGTTTTTATCCCCATAACTCTTAAGTTTTTCTCATATTTTGATTTACATGATAGTAATGATGTATCAAAATTTGACTATATGTATTTCAGATGTTAGCCTGAACCTATTAAAACATGTTTTGCCTTTACCAGTTTGTTCTTGCAGCCATGTTATTCATTCCAGTTGCCATGTGGATTGTCTTAGGCAATATCATGTGTGAAATTAATAGATGTTTTGATTAATTAAATTAGATGTGTATGTTCTTTCTTTTTGCAGGAATAAATTGTTGTTGTTGAGAAGACTCTCCTGTCTCACCAATTGTAGGAAGAGATATTCAAGGAGGAGACTGAAAGATTGAATCAGCAGAAATGTTGATGAGCGTAAGGAATGGCAAAGGAAAAGTAATCATGCAATGCTTACTGATGTCTTACTCAAGAGGACATTAGTGTTGTCAATACCACCACGATATGTTATGACCGTGGTTCGGTTTAGATCCACATTATCAGTGACTTAACTTTGGTTGTTTCCTTTCTTGATTAGTTATCCACCTCTTCTTATCGGCGTGATTTGTGTTGTAGGAAGTAGTTGTTTTCTTTTAAATAAAGGTCTTTATCTCTTTTCATAGGTTAGATAGAAAAGAGAAGAAGCAGAGCAGAGAATTGTAGAAATAAAGTTACAAAGTGTTTTGAGTTTCTTTTGATTCTAAATCATGTAATGACTTCCGAAGAACAATGAATAAAGATATGTTATTCTGAGAACTTAAAGTTGTTTTTGGGAAGCCTGGAAGCACTCATCCAAGGGGGCCCACTTGGTGAGTGTTTCTGTGCCTTTGTTAAATTAGTTTTCTTCTTTAGCTGCAGTATATGTTCTTGCATTGACTGTTCCTGTAGCCATTGGAAACAGATCCATTGACTGTTCCTGTAGCCAAACCAAAACATAGTAATTCCTGTTTGGCAGAATTGAACTCAGCCAATATTTCTTGAATGAATTTATGTTAATGCATAAGTTTTCCTGTATCCTTTCAATAGTTTCAATTCTTTCTTACATTTTCTGCATAGATATTAGTTGTTGTAGTAATGCAGGGTAGCTATTACAAGAACGACAATCAAATGACCACTAGCTATGGAAATAGTAACTTCACAAAGTAAATGTCCAAACTTTAGGTTGAGACTTCAACTAGAGTTATTATTCTTATTGTTGGGTTGAACATTTTTGGCATCGTTGTCGGGGATGGTGTCAAACTAAGAACCTATTATGGTTATTACCTCTTCAGTTTTCAGTTAATTATTTTTTTTGACATACTTGATTGTTCAAAAAGATTTTATGAACCTGCATGCATAGATGAAGAAGAGATTTTCTAGGTAGATTTCTACCCAATCATCCTAATCATGCATAAATTGATTCCCCAGATATAAATCCTTTTGCTGAACTTTATAAACCCCAGAGAACTTGAACCACCTTGAATCTGAATTTCCAGAAGATAGCCTTCATTTCCTTTTTGGACCACCAGAAGAAGAATTTCATTTAGTAACTCCCCCCACAAGTCCAATGCAAGGAAACCCACCTCCTAGTGGGAATAATCCACTCCCACCTTTGGACCCAACATTTGAGTTTCCCATCTCTGATCAGCATGATAATGCTAATCTCAAGAACATTTCGTCTTCTTGCCTCCCTAAATTCTATGGATTAGTGACAGAGGATCCAAACACATTTCTGTTTGAGTTTGATGTTCTCTGTAGGAGTTTTGATTATACTACAGATGCCCATAGACTCAAAATATTTCCTGCCACTTTGAAAGAATCATCTTTAAGATGGTTTATGAGTTTGGGTAGTAGCACAATCAATACATGGGACGAGATGAAACAATTGTTTCTTGCAAAGTATAGAGATTATTGTAGAGGCACTGATCGCCATGGGGATGATATTTTTAGAATGACACAGAAGGAAGATGAGAGTCTTGAGGATTACCTAGAAAGGTTTATGTTTAGTGTCAAAAAGTCCAAGCATAGCACTCTAAATGAAGATTCCCTCAAGCTGATATTTTTAAGGGGAATCAGTGATGAATGCACTGATGCTTTGGATCTTATGGGAGGAGGTGACATTATACAATCTACATGGAATGAAATAGGACAAATTTGTAAGAAGTATTCCAGATCAGCTTCTAAAATAAACAGGCGTTTCAAGCCAGGAGTTCCTTCATCAACATCCAGTACTGGAGTTTTTAAAATGGAACTTAGCCATTTGTTGAAGGAATTTAAGGAGGGTATCATAAACAATATGGCTACTCGGTTGGATACACTCTCAGCTAAGAAGAAGCATGAAGAAGCTGATGCATTTCTTGCAGAATTTTGCCCTCATTGTAAACAAAGAAAAAAGACTACAAATGTAAAATGATTACAAATATTGAGGTTCCTGACTTCAAGCCAATACAAGGTGATGATGAACAAGTTTTCTATGTTGCTCAAAGAAGGCCAAATTTCCAAAGACAAGGTATACTTTCAGATCCACTTTCTTTTTCAGGTTATAGTGGAAATTCTTATGTACCAAATAATCAATGGCAATCACCATATGCTCAAAATTTTGGTAGTTATCCAAACTGGTATGGTCCTCAAGGCCAAGGGTAGCATTTTGCTAGTCAAATTCCACAGTGGCAGCAGCCACAAGGAAATTGGTCTCTGCCTCAGGCACAAGGGCACCAGTTTCAAGGGAATTGGCAACCTACTCCTCAATGGAGGGGGAATCAACCATGGACTAATCAATTTTCTGGATATCAACAGCCTAGTCAACAACCATAGTCGCCTGTAATAATGCTTCCCCTTGCAGCCACTGTTGTTCTACCTAATCCTACACAGTTGTCCACTGAGCCAATGCCAAATCCTAATATTAAATCTCAACAACAACAAAAAGTTTATTCAATTGATCCTAATCAATACCCAACCTATTCTTTATCTATAAGTGATATTCACCTTAGATCTGGGACAACTCTGCCTAATCCATCTCCTCTAGTTATAACTGAAATGCCCAAAGAACGAAAAAAACTCTAGCCCAACAACCACAATACCTCAGAAACATAGACTACCCCCATTTCCCCAAAGATTGCAAGAAAAAGAAGTTCTTACAGAATAGGAGCAAGGTTTTGATATTATAGATCAACTGAAACATGTATATATTAAAATCCCATTGTTACAAGCAATAAAAGATGTTCCTATATATAGTAAGGCACTTAGGGAAGCATGTCTAAAAAAGTATAGCAGAAAGAAGAAAGATCCGCAAACAGTGCATGTAATGGGTCAACTAGCAGATATTATGCTAGGAAAAGTTTCAATTCCTAAGTATTATGATCCTGGTAGTCTTGTTGTGAATATAGTCATTAATGGCACTCAAATAAAGTATGTTTTGGTTGATTTAGGGGCAGCCATTAATGTGATGACAAGAGAAGTAATGCAGTGGCTTGAAATTAATAGTCTCGAACCTACACCTACAGTCCTATAGCTTGCTGACAGCTCAACAGTTCGACCTGATGGTATGATTGAAGATGTGGTTGTTACTTTGGATTCCTGGGAATACCCTGCAGACTTTATGATCACGTCTCCAAAGGCAACATTAGGAGGATATCCAGTGATTTTGGGAAGACCTTGGCTTGCCACGACTGATGCATATATTGGATTGAAATCAGGGGATATGACTATTTTAGATGGGAACTCTACAAAAACATTAGCTTTGTATTCTCCCGCTCAGCCCCAGTTTGATCAACAACAAGTCGTTTGGCTTAATTTGGGAGAAGAATCTAAAGGAGTTGACTATGTTAATCACCTTATGATGATTAATAGAGGACCATTCATTCAATTCCATGATGAAGACTCAATTCTTTATAAAATTCTGATAGATGAGTTAAAACAAGAACAACAATTGCAGGAGTTAGTACCAAATATTGCAGATTTAGACTTTCCTTCAGCCACTGATATATTGCATACTCTGTTGCCACAGGAAGTCTATACTTCTCATTTTTCAGATATATCCCAGATTGATCTTACTATCAAAATAGAAGTTGATTTGAATAAATATTTGAACATCAACAGTGATGTTGCAGAAACTCAAAAAGTGGCACTAATGGACTTGCTCAAATGTCATGAACACGCCTTTGCATGGGACTACAAGGATATGCATGGAATTGATCCAACAGTTTGTACCCACTGTATCTACATAAAAGAAGATTGTAGCCCACTTCAACAACCACAAAGAAGAATCAATCATGCATTAAAGGAAATAGTTAAAGAGGAATTGCATAAGTTGTTAAAAGTTGGGTTTATCTATCCTATCTCTGATAGTCAATGGGTATCACCTTTAGTAATAGTTCCTAAGAAAGGAGGAAAATGGAGAGTATGTGTTGATTACAGAGCTTTGAACTTAGCAACCAGAAAAGATCATTTTCCATTGCCATTTGTGGATCAGGAATTAGACTCTTTGGCTGGGAAGAGATACTTCTCATTTCTTGATGGATTTAGTGGCTACAACCAGATTCAAATTGCCCCAGAGGATCAAGAGAAGACTACATTTACTTGTCCTTGGGGAACATATGCATATTATGTTCTTCCTTTTGGATTATGTAATGCTCCAGCCACTTTTCAAAGAGCAATGATAAGCATATTTTCAGATATTTCCCAAGACATCATGGAAATTTATATGGATGACTTTACAACTTATGGTTTTGAATTTGAAGAAGCATTAGAGAACCTGAAGAAAGTTTTGCAATGGTGTGAAGACTATAGTTTGTCATTAAACAGTGAGAAGTGCTTCATTATGATGCAAGAAGGTATAGTCCTTGGTCATCATATCTCTATAAAAGGAATACAGGTTGACCCAACAAAAAATGAAGTTATTCAAAATATCAATGCACTGCTAAAGCAAAAAGATGTCAGAAGTTTTCTTGGTCATGCTGGATATTATAGAAGTTTTATCAAAGATTTCAGCAAAATTGCAAGTCCCTTATATTCTCTACTTACCAAGGATATGGAATTTAAATGGACTTCTTCATGCAATGAAGCTTTCTTAAAGCTCAAGCAAGCTTTGACCCAAGCACCAGTTCTTAAAGGTCTGAATTGGTCTTTACCATTTCAAATTCATGCAGATGCATCAAATTATGCAATAGGAGCAGTCTTAGGACAAAAGGTTGATAACTTGGAGAGTGCAATATATTATACTAGCAAGAACTTGCAGGGGCTTGAGTTAAATTACATAGTCACTGAAAAAGAAATGTTAGCAATTATATATGCAGTCAACAAATTAAAGCACTATATAACAGGATATCCCATATTAGTGTATACTGATCATACTGCAATCAGATATATCATGAATAAGCCTTCAATTATGGGTAGATTAACTCGTTGGTTACTAATGATGCAGGAATTTGATATCACAGTTATTGATAAACTAGGAAAGTCTAATGTGGTTGCAGACTATCTTTCAAGGCTTCAGTTGCAGGAAGATCCTACAACCATAGATGATGCTTTTCCGGATGAACATCTATTCCTTATACAAGCCCACACTCCCTGGTATGTTGATATTGCCAATTATTTAGCTACTGCTAAAATGCCAGTTCATTTCTCTCCTAAAGAAAGAAGGCTGCTAGTTGAGAAAAGCTTTAACTTCTCATGGATTGCTGATTGTTTGTTTTATACTGGACCTGACCAAGTCATGAGAAGATGTGTAAGAGAAGATGCACCATATGATATCCTGCATGCATGCCATGATGAGCTATGTGGAGGACATTTTGTTGCTAAGAGAACAACACTCAAAATATTGAACACATGATATTATTGGCAAATATTATATAAGGATGCAACACAATATACAAGAAAATGTGACAGATGCTAGTGCATGGGGAGACCTACTAAATCTGATGAGATGACATTGTATCCACAAATATTGGTTGCATCATTTGATAAATGGGGATTAGATTTTGTTGGCCCAATTGATCCCCCTTCTAATGGAAAATCTTACATTTTGGTATGTATTGATTATGTAACCAAATGGGTGGAAGCTCGCGCCATGACACATGCAATAGATAATAAGGTGGCTAAGTTCCTTTATGAGGAGATATTTACAAGATATGGAGTACCAAGGGAAATTATATCAAACCAAGGACCACAATTTACTTCTACATTGATTTCAACCTTTGTCAATGAATACAATATAAGGCACATAAAATCTACCCCATATCATCCACAAGCTAATGGACAGGTAGAAGTCACAAATAGGGAACTAGAGGCTATTCTTACCAAGACAATGGTTGTTCATAAAAAAGACTGGTCTCGCAGGCTTTTAGAAGCAATTTGGGCATATAGAACAACTTGGAAGACACCGATTGGTTTTACACCTTCTGAGATGGTGTATGGAAAAGCAGCAATGATGCCTATTGAGTTTGAGCATAAAACTCTACGGACAACTTTGCAATTAAATATGACACTTTCTGAAGCACAAAGAGATCATATTCAGCAATTGAATGCTTTGGATGAATGGAAAAAATTGGTTGTTCAACAGACAAAACCGATTCAAAATCAGAGAGCCAAGTGACATGATAAATACATCAAGGAGAAAAAGTTCAAAGCAGGTGACTAGGCACTGTTGTATGACTCAAGATATAAAGATACTATGGGAAAGCTGCAAACCAGATGGTTAGGTCCATATGAGATAGAGGAAGTTTTCAATAATGGAGCTGTTCGTTTGACCATAATTGAGGTTTGGTTCAAGCTTTTAGTAAATGGTCATAGATTGCATCTTTATCATAAGCCTGCCACCAAAGAGGAGTTCCTACAACAATTCGCTAAGAAGGATCAAACACAGGTTCCTGCAGCAACTGGACAAGTTCCTTTTGCAATAGAAGAAAGTATTAGAGGTAAGGTTCTTGCAGTCTCTGCAGCGAACATACATGCCACTTCATAATTCTCGAAGCGTCACTTCATAACAATATTTCCATGTCTTATGGAAATATTATTCTCCATAAATAAATTTTTCCATCCACGTCATCCCATCTCATTTCTTTATCTGTCATATCATTCATGTCAAATCATTTCATTTCGCCATTGTTTTCGTGTGACTGCAAGATGTACATATTTTATTTTATTTTAATTAGGCATTTATGATTTCATTATGATTATTGCCTTTCTTAAATCCGTGTACACTTCCCTAAATCCTTTTAGGATGTGTGGACACATGCCAAAATAAGTTAGGGGGGTGTTTTATGGTCTGATTTCCAAAATTAGTAATTACTCGTCCTTTTCGGTACCTTGATTTTATTGCTTGCCATCATTCTTTTAATGAGATATTCTTTGGCATAAGGAAGTAATGAATTCTGCTGCCAAATTTGGAAATAGGTAAGGAAGTTTCAATTTTTAGCTTGTAGAGTATTTTGGTTCTTCGTTTCTCAGCTGCAAAGATTGCTACATTAACAGATTAAGACGTGGGTGGAGATCCTATCTGCCATGAACCAATAATCCATGATGCACTGCTACATGATGCTCTTTGTGAGCATTATTTTTGGTTGCATGGTTGAATTGTCTACTTTATGAAAATAATAGATTATAATGAAGAAATTGCCTATGAGTTTATGCATTCATTCAACGAAGGGGAGGCTATTGTTAAAGGATTAAGGGTCATTGCTATAGAGCAACGGATACTTGAGGTTATAGGGTTGTTGCAGGAAGGAGAGTTGTTTCCTGAATCAAAGGATGCTAGAAGCGCCAAACAAGAATTTACATGCCCCACAGATGGACCTCTAATAGTGGACAAGCAAGAAACCAGAAGGGTATCCCTTCTAGTAGAATGGCCATAGGTGGCCTTGTACGTAATGAAGTATATTACCTGTGATGGGAGGTATTCAAATTTACATTCAACCCCCTTTAAATTGCTTAGTCATTATGACATGGCCGAAGGGTGAATGTTCCAAACTTTTTATATCCACCTCATTTCCATAAGTGCCAAAGAAACATGAAAGAATGGAAATCGTTCTATCAACCATCATGGTTTGATAAAATTGCTGGTAGAACGTTCTCTTAGGGATGTTTCATAGATGGAATGGGGGGTATTTGAAGACATACTGCAGTTTAGGGTTGAAGATGCTCATGTTGTAGATGAGTTAGCAGTTGAAAAGGAGGAAATGGGAGAACCCTCTTCTCCTGTAATCTTTGTAGAGAATGAATCTCTCATCACCGAAGGAGCTATGACTGTTACGGAGGAAGAGATGATTGAGACAAACATTGAGCAACCCTCCACTTCTTTTCAAAGAAAAGCGACATCTTCTAAAAGAAAAGGGAAGAATTATAAGTAATTAATGCAGATGATGAACCTATGGTTCAGCTGCAGGCAACTCAAGTTTCCCCTGCAACCAAGAGGCATAGACCAAAGAGAAATACTCCTGCAGCAAAGCCACAGGTAGAAATTGTTCCTGCAGCCACTCCAAAGGTTTATGCAAGAAGAACTCAGATTAGTACCCAAAAATTTCGTCCAACAGGTGATGCAACAAAGGTTATTTCAATGGAAGCATTAGAAGAAGAGAGCACAACAGTGGTTGAAATTCAGAAGGAGGATGATGTTGACAGACTTTCAAGTCTAGCATATGTGGCACAACAACTTGAGGAACCTGTTGAAGAAATTCCACGTCCTAAGGTAACAGCTATTAGACCTCCATCATCCCTCAATAATTTATCTATTGCATTAACATTTTATAGGCAGTGGGAGATAGAGAGGGCTAGATTATAGGGGATTATTGCCAAACAACAGAAGGAAATTGAAAAAAGGGATAATAAAATTGAAGAATTAGAAGCCAAAGTTGATACAATCACTGGTATAGTCCCCAAGTTAATGCAATGTAGGGCACGACCGAGAGTTTATGCTCTGCATTTGAAAGAGCACTATTTAAATTTTAAATTAAACCACATTGCCAGGGACCTTAGCCCTTCTTTAGAAACCCCTGAGGAATTTTATGATGCCTATCAGACTTCCCCAACAGCTGTGAAAAATTTATTGTATGAGCTTTACTTGCATAACTATGTTGTAACTTCTGACAGTGAGTGGAATCCCTTGTTAAACATTGGTGATATCCACATAAAAGCCTTAATGTCATGGATTCAGAATGAGATCAGCATGGGAGCACATGACATAACACGTAGGGATATTGAATTTGATTGTCCATTCCACTGAGGAAAGAAGCAAAAGAGCCAAGAGTTCTCTATTATGAATGGCAGAAGTTATTGGTAAGGCAAGATGTGAGGAATCAAGTGTTGCCAATGAGGGAAGAAATATTCCAAGCATATGAGCATTTAGTTCAAAATGAAAGTGCAGCTGCAATTGAAGGCCTAACTCAGTGCTGGAATAATTTGCCAGAAGAATTGAAACAAGGCGAACCTCATTCACTGCCAAATTTTCATGCAGCTATGCAAAGAGTCCCTAAATATATCCAACTAGGCAGGATGAAAACCAATAATTGGTTAACTTTGATCTTTTAGCCTCCTATACTTATGTGGCCATTGTTGGGATGTAAGGTTATAGATCAACCCTATGAAGCAACTACAGAGGAGGCTAGATGGTCCAAACTAGAAAAGATGAAGGGGTTTTATTGGAATTTAGCTTCAGGAGGAACAAGTCAAGTAACCGTTGGTGACTTAAGAGTTAGTGCCAGAATCAGGAATTTTCCTCTTGCTGGAGGATCAACAAGACCTTAAGTTGGGGGGCATGATGAGTTGAGACATTAACATATTTTTATCCCCAGAACTCTTAAGTTTTTCTCATATTTTTATTTACATGATAGTAATGATGTATCAAAAGTTGACTATATGTATTTCAGATGTTAGCCTGAACCTATTAAAACATGTTTTGCCTTTGCCAATTTGTTCCTGTAGCCATGTTATTCATTCTTGTTGCCATGCAGATTGTCTTAGGCAATATCATGTGTGAAATTAATAGATGTTTTGATTAATTAAAATAGATGTGTATGTTCTTGTATGTTCTTTCTTTTTGCAGGAATAAATTGTTGCTGTTGAGAAGGCTCTCCTGTCTCGCCAATTGCAGGAAGAGATATTCAAGGAGGAGATTGAAAGATTAAATCAGTAGAAATGTTGATGAGCATAAGGAACGATAAAGGAAAAGTAATCGTGCAATGCTTACTGATGTCTTACTCAAGAGGACATTAGTGTTGTAAATACCGCCATGATATGTTATGATTGTGTTTCGGTTTAGATCCACATTATCAGTGACTTAACTCCGGTTGTTTCCTTTCTTGATTAGTTATCTGCCTCTTCTTATCGACAAGATCTGTGTTGTAGGAAGTAGTTGTTTTCTTTTAAACAAAGATCTTTATCTCTTTTCGTAGGTTAGATAGAAAAGAGAAGAAGCAGAGCAGAGAATTGTAGAAATAAAGTTACAAAGTGTTTTGAGTTTCTTTAGCTGCAGTAGATGTTCTTGCATTGACTGTTCTTGCAGCCATTGGAAACAGATCCATTCATTGTTCCTGCAGCCAAACCAAAACATAGTAATTCATGTTTGGCAGCATTGAACTTAGCCAGTATTTCTTGAATGAATTTATGTTAATGCAAAAGTTTTCCTATAGCCTTTCAATAGTTTCAATTCTTGCTTACCTTTTCCGCATAGATGTTAGTTGCTGCAGTAATGCAAGGTAACTATTGCAGGAACTTAGTGCATATATAGTGCAGACCCATTTCAAGTATTACGTCCCTAGGTTGACAATCAAATGAACACTAGCTATGGAAATAGTAACTTCACAAAGTAAATGTCAAAACTTCGGGTTGAGACTTCAACTAGAGTTATTATTCTTATTGTTGGGTTGAACAGTAATCGACATGAATTTATAAACCCTACCAATGTATTGCTCACCCAATTCTACTAATTATCTTCAATAAATAATTGTTTCCAATAATTTAGTAATTTGGAATAGGGACGCATGTATTTTTTTAGTAACTCGAAACAAATAAGGTTTACATGAATAGTTTAATATGGAAGTAATTCAAGATGTAATATCAAGATGACGAAAAAAGTTGAATGTTATATAATATAAATATATTTTGAGGTGGCAAAGGAAAAATAGTGATTAAAGAGAGAGGTTGGAGGGTATTATCATATGGAAGATCACAACAATAGTGTATTCTTTGTGAACAATCTACATGTAATTCAACTGCCTCTCTAATATAATTTTTTTAACTTCTAAAATATTATGATTCATATTGTGAAGGGTGATGGATGATAATAATATTTAATAAATTTTACATATGCATTGTCTTAATATCCATTTCTAAAATTAATTTTCTTAGATCTATATGATTTGATCATATTAATCATAAGTTGCACTATATTTGTAAAGCTTTATTCAAATAACATATATCTAAGAACAAATTCATTTACAAGCTTCTAAAAGAGTGTACTATATATGTATGTATATGAGTTTAAATTGAGTTTGAACCTATTATGTAGGTGATTAGTATGATCCACATAATATGCCTTGATAGGTTGAATATCTCAAAGAGTGGAATATCATTGGTTCAACTAGGTTTAATATAAAATGTTAAATATTTAAACAAAAATGTTATGATTTATTATATGTGTTGGTGCCTTCAAATTTGATTTACGCACAAAATTATTCTTACTAAAATATGATTTTACTTCCTTTTTGCTAGTTGGAAATTGTATTTTCAAGATGTCTTGGCCTCATTACAAATTGATGAAAATACCATTCTTTAAAATGTACTATCTTATGTTCTTTCAATTACTCCAAATATACATTTTCTAGGATTCAAATATATCTTGTATTCTCTACACCTTTGAAATACTTTTCTTAAATCTATTACAAATTATTCTCTTCTTTTAACAAAAAATGTCAATTCATCCATGTAAAGAATGATGCACTTCCAAACCAAATCTCAAAATGTAATATTCATGGTTCTCTAAAAAGTGGCTCCTACATTGATTAGTCCAAATGGCATCCTTTGATAAGAAAAGATGCCCCATTTTATGGTAAAATAGTCATGAGCCTATCTTGTTATTCTAACATAACCTGATTATACACGAAATATCCATCTAAACATGACATCATCTACAATCCATTGATAATTTAGAGGATTTCATCTAGCAAATGCAAATGCTAATTATTCTTTTTAGAAGCTCAATTCAAATTCTTAGAATATATGTATAATTTGATTTCACCATTTTTCTTTCATAGATGGACTAGGTTAGCAAACCAAGTTGAGTTTCTAATAAGAAAAGTAATTCTTACAAAAAATTATCTTCTTAACTTAATATATCAAGGGTTATTATAATGCATCATTAGGTCTCTATCTCTATCAAAAAGTTTTCACATTGGGCTTGGGAGGTGTGCTATGAGTGATGATGGAAGAATCATATGTTATGAGATCCTTATAAAAACCTGCAATGATATCATGTTATTCTTTCAAATAGTTAACACTACTTTCTTTTCATATTGGTGTACATACTTTACCAATGACAATATTCTTGACATCATTAGTAGTGCCCATATTATAAGTGTCATACCTACTCTAGCTTTAGAGTTTAAGCATCTTCCTTGAGAGCCTAGCTCATCCCAATTAAATATGCGATAAAACCATGTCATGAGGGATCATATTAGTCTTTAAGTATAGGACTCCTTCAAATTTTACTTCACCCTCTTTTTGATTTGTTTCATCTACAATCTACAAGATAGACACATACAAATTGGCAATAAAATCAATAAAATGCTTCTTATCATTAAATACCTAAAATTTGGTAATATTATCTAGAACAAAAGGAACAAGAGTGAGATCTACTATAAGCTTCTTAAGATCAAAAAGTTCCAATGGTTGCAAGGTACTAGTAGCTTGAGCCAAAGAATTAGTTGCATTATTCTTAACTCTAGCAATTAGGTGAGTGGTGAAGGCATCAAAACTTTCTATAATATACCACACTCTATTATGATAGTTATTCAATATTTTAGCATAATGGGTATATTATTCATGAACCTATTTTACCACTAATTAAGAATCTGCAAAATCACAAACTATCTTGGTCATCTTAAGAATTACAAGTACAAAGGTTAGGGCGCTAATAGATTATATTGGATAAAGGAAGGAAACAAGGGCACTACATATTTTTTTAATTATCTCAATTATAAACACAAAAAAAATAAAAATTGTGCTATAAGAGACGAATCTAATACTCTTCTTATTGATCCTGTGGATATATGCAATACATTCAAGCAATTTTATGAATATCTCTTTAAAGATGATCAATGAAAGGCTATTCAAAATGCCCTTGAGGAATTGTCAAAGTTCATATTCCTAATCAAATAGATTCAAATTATAGTCGATATTTGGGAAAAATTCCCTCATTGGATGAGTTGGAAAATACTCTCTTTTCTATGGACCCTTATAAAAGTTTGAGCAACGACGGGCTCTCTATGAAATTCTATCGGGCAATGTGACACCACATCAAAAGAAGATTTTTAATGCTTATATTTGGAAACCTTTGAAAAAGGATCTTTAGGTCCAATTATCAATGATGGCATAATAAAAAAAATCCAATGATTCTATTGCTAGTTGGCATCCTATCATGCTACTTAATACCTACTACAAAATCATTACTAAAGCTTTAGCTAATAGGGTTAAACAAATGGTGCAAAGAATTGTGCAAGCTGAACAAACTGATTTTGTTGAGCTGGTAGATACATCCTTGATAATATGATTTTGGCTTGGGAAACTGGTGAATGGGCCCAAAAAACTAATCAAAACATTGTTCTTATCAAACATGATTTTAATAAGGCTTAAGACATGATACATTGGAATTTTATTCTTAATGTGCTTCAATGGCTGGGGTTGAGTCCTAAAGTCTGAGCTCAGGTTTGAATGATATTCAATATGTTGATTGATCCCTTTCCTTTACAAAGATCCATTAATCATTGACGTCCTTTAGCTCCTTATTTATACATGCTTACAATTAATGCATTAGGTTACATGTTGTTAGGTGCAAAAAAAATAAATCTCATTTCAGCAATATCCATCCCTCAAAATGCTGTTTTTGTTAATTCACATTTTGCTGCTAACAATATTTTTTTCTTGCAAAATTTTGAAAAAAAAAATAGACTAACACGATAGATATTTTGGAGTTTTATTGCACTTATTTCTGTATCTAAACTTGCTTATGATAAAACTAAATTCTTGATGATTTAGGCTGGGCCTATTCCTCACTGTATACCATAGGAATGGAAACAAATCAAGCACACAAAATTATGAGGTGTCTTGGGACAGTCTTTGGTCTTGGAATTCCTCTTTCTAATATGTGGAACTGATATCTTAATAGAGTCAAAACTAAACTTTTTAATTGGGAAAATAAATTCCTCTCTTTAGTTGAAAGAATCCAAGTTGCTAACAAAATTTTCCTTGCCACTCATGTTTATTACTCATCTTTCTTGATGCATTACAACAAAGGATACAAGGACTTAATTAAAACAATTCAACTTTTTTTATGGACTAAATGGGATGGAAACATGGGTTTTATAGCCACTCTATGTAAACATTGCATTCAATCCAAATGTAAAAGTGGTTTGGTACTATTAGATCCAAAGACCCTGTTGGCATTTCCAACTGATTACTCCAAAATACCTCTATGAGAGGCCAATCTCAATCTTCAAGGCCTTGGATCAATGGACCAATCAATCGAGTAATGACTAGGGATAAGGGACCAGTCACATTCTCTACACTTTAGGCTCTGTAAAACCTAGGTGGGTATCCCTTATAGCAACACCTTGGATGTTTTTAGACTTATGTTTTCAAGCTATTATATGATCTAATGAACTTTAACTCCAAGGATGTGGCCTTCATCCTTATATGTTTTTTTATCATAATGAGAGCAAACTATCCTACTTGCTTCTAAATGAAAAACCATAAAATAAAAAAACTTATCAAATTGTTTGATGAAATTCTCCCTTTACAATATTATGATTAGTGCCTTGTCCATTGGGTTAGATGAACCATTATTACAATATAGAATATGCATATTTTGCATCATCTTTTGCCTATGTGATTGATACCTAATATCTGTTACAACATAAAATGAATTTCATAATTGCAACTCTATACTTTCTCTCTCCATAGAATCCCTTTGAATAAAGATTAGCAAAATTAATCCTCTATTTTAGAAGAAGCTGAAATTTACTCAAACTCAACAATACAATAAAAACATGAGCCAAAAAATCCTTGATTTCTCATCGATTCATATAAGATTCTGGATAACAAGTAAGGGAAACAACTTACAAACCATTGAATTGGGTTTCAAGATGTTTGTGTATTTGCAAAACATGTGCTCATATCCTTTGCAAAACTTTACTACAAGTAGGACATGAAACTGAATCACAATATTGCACTACAAAATTTATGAACACTATTGCATACCATTCACCCTTGGTGAAAATAAGTACACAGGATTCTCTTAGAACTAATTAAATTATATATTTTTCTCAAGGTAGAAGAAGGAGAAAATAAGGCCTTGATTATCATCTTATAGAAAAAGTGAGGATGCAACAAGCTTTGGGCCTTTTACAATATCAAAATTTCATTAACCGCTTGATAGGAAAAAGACAAACAACTTTTGGGGCTTCCTGACAAAGACGCACATTCTTTTCCCTTGCTCTGTAGGTGGTAGATGTTGGAGATTATCTAGAATCCTCTTTTTCCTTGCTTGAGCTTCCTTATCGGTTTAAAAAGAGTGCTAACCCTGTAGACCTATTCAATGCATAGTGACAAAGAGCTGCTTACAAATTCTTCTCAGAGATATGCAATTAATAAGTAGAATAGAGATCAATATATTCAAGTAGAATTAAAGATTGGTGATTTAACCAAGAAATACACCATTTGAGACCTACTACATTCAAGAAAAAGAAAGAAGTCAACAAAATGAAAGAAAAGGCAAGAAATTGTGAATTTAAAAATTCAAAATTCAAAATTTGCAAAAACATAGGAAAATAAGGAAAATAAGATCAAAAGTCATCAAATCCATGTTGCTTGAGATTTTGGAGGGTCTTGAGGTGTCGTTGATACTCTTTGTCTTGTATCTTTGATCTAACCATCTCCATTTTGGTCATCCCACTGTCAAGCCTTGATAGTGCATCCATATAAGATCCCAACTTCTTTAGCAGCTGTGCATCATCTGAAATAACATCAGGGAATATTTGGTTCTGATGTTAGCTTTCCATTCTAACTTAGATCTAAGGCCCTTCCCACCTTCTATCCTACTCCTTTCTCTGTCAAACAATACGAGCATGTGACTTGTCACTAAACATTGAAAACTTCTAAGCTCTTCTCCAATCCTTCATGTATACATTATGTGGGTGGCAAAAATATGTTTGAACACTTCAAGTCTTGCTCTGAAACCCATTATTATGGTATGCAAGTAATCTAGGAGAGGCTTAATCAGTGAAATCTCTAATGCTACAATTATCTTACTCTTATGAGACAATGAGCATGCCATGAAATGTTGCCACTTCAAATTTTCCTGAGAAAGTCTCAATAACTCTCTGTGTTCATCCCATGTCGTGTTTGCATGGTCTAAAATCTCACTTATTTTTTACTCGAATGATGACCTTGCCATATTCACCCTTGTTGTCTTTTCTACCTATGAAGTATTTGCTCTCAACATATCCATCTCGTTATTTAAATTTATTATGTCTAGCCTAGCTTGGGCTAGATCACTCCTTAATCCCATCACTTCATCAGAAGAATATTCAATCATGCTAGGAGGTTTATATGTAGGTCTTGCATATAACTTCTTTTGTAGTGTTGTCACCTTTTCCCTCTGGATAATGACCTTCTCTTATGATTTTATGGCTACCTTGTGTGCAAACCTTTCTAAATTCAAACTCAAGCCTATTGCTTCTGTGATAGAAGTATCAGCCACTCTTTTAACAAGTAATCTTCCAAATAATTGGTCCACCTCTTGACTCATTCTAGGTCTCCTTGTAACTCGATGAAGGCACCAAATCACCAAATGATTAATGTGGTCATAAAAAATGACTCCATTGAGCACCTTTTCTCTTTGTTTTGGATCCATTGCATCTAAATCAATGTCATGTCTTCTTCTAAGCTCATCAAAAACAAAGGTAGAAGAAATATCCCACCCTTCTAAAAGGAGTACTCTACTTCTCTTCACAAATTCTCTCCCCATCTCAGGGGTCATGGTTGCTAATTTCTGATTTGCCATCTTTAATATTTCCTCCTTTCTATCTCATTTGTCAAATTCCTTATTACAAAATGCTTGAATTCTCTAGTGTTCACAAAATCATCATCACTCGTAAACTGCTCACATGCGTTTAATCTCACATCATCATCGAGATCACCCCCAAGTTTAAATGCATCAAGGGCCCACTCCTTAGGAGGATCCAGAATGGTGACACCTAATCTTATGTCTAACTTATGAGAGGGTAAAGGCTCATCTCCTTGGAACTCAAAACCCTCACAAGATTGAAATGGAATATCTCTCCCTAGAGATAATATGTGCAAGGGAGTCACAACTCTTGGGCTTTTTGGCATTTGAGAAAGGGGGCTAGTTGAGGATAATGCAACCATTGGTTTTTTCATAGCAACTTCTGTAAGCAATTTTTGTGAAGGGGAGGGGTTAGATGACAAAGGAGCATTGGTAGAGGTTGAAGGGGATCATCATGGCTTGGTGGAGGGGAGGCAGGACCAATGGGAGAACCAATTGATTGAGGAGACTCTGGCCTTTCCTCCTCTACTACCTGAACCAGTGACACAACCTCCAATTGAGGCCCCTCAAGAGGTAAAGGGATATTGTCAACATCTACATAAGAGGCAACGACAGTCCTCAACCTTTCTTCTGGGATTAATAACATTTTCCATGTAGGAGAGTAAGTGTTATCCTCCCTTTTCTTCTTGCGTTCCTCATACTGGATCTTATACTGCCTCTCCTTTCTTTTTAGCACATCATTGTAGTCTTATACATTTCTAATGAGGTCCTCTTCATTATCCCACTCATTTTATGTTATCTTCGCCTTCCCAAGCTTTTTGACAAACCACTCAGGATCAGAAAATCTATACTCAATTCAAGGAAGTCTGTACTTATTCAACAGAGAGTCAAGGATTTCATATGCTTTCATATTCAAGAAATGATACATCCCAATCACAACATGTGATGGGATCATTGATCCTTTCTTATGAGATCCACCAACCAAAGACTTGTCAGCTTCAACTAATTGGTTCATAATGTCTAATAGGGCAACCCTATCTTGAACAATAACAAGCAAATGCTGAGGAGTGATAGGGATACCAAATACCCTAATGATTGCATGGTCCTTGAAGTAGAACCATGATCCCAAATTATGAGGGGTATCCAATTCAGGCTTAAGTCTCAAAAACTTTTTGGCTCCTTGGCTTAGATCTCATCTAACCTCCTTTTGTAAAATACTCAAGAGTTTTCTAACAAAGGGATTTTCAAATATCAAATAATTAGACTCATTCATGTGTGAGTCCCAAATGTAAGTCCATTCTTGGATTGGGAGTTGCTCTCCCTTAACCACAATTGTGATTTGTAAGTTTGGATGCCAAACCTTGAGGCCCTTGTGCAAAAATATATGCATTAATAGAGAATAATACCTGAAATTTGATGACCTTTCAGTTTTGAAATCACAAAGGGCATTGTGAAGACCCTCAGCCACCAAGGAAGCAAAATAAAAAGGCTTATTGATATCCTTGCTTTGGACATCCATGCATATTACCAACATCTAGTTAGGAACCAAATCTCTTGCATCTGCAACACATATATAGCATAAAGCATGATAAGTATTTGTTAAAATAGCTAGCAAATAAGTCAACATTATAGGGGGCAATTTGTTGCGAAGTCAATTTTCTGTCATCCCCCTTTATCCCTAGAGGTCTAAATGAATCCAATCTCTTCCTATATAGGTTTTGATTGTTCTTGTATTCTGCTTCTAACTTTGTGGGTCAATGGCCCAATCTGTATTGGGGTTGAGCATGAAGACCTCATTAATGACATCCCTTGTGATTTCAGTGAACCTGCTACCCTCACTTACCATAATTTCTCTGGTATTTGGCTTGTAGTTTGCAACAATGGCATCGATCAACTCAGTGTTGACATATACATTTGGGACCACAAGCTTCCCTAAGTTGCAATTCCAGTTATTGGACATTGGAACTCTCTTTCTTTTTATTATATCCTCTTCTTCATAGGCTAAAACCCCATGGTGGAATCAATGTATCCTTAATTCCGACTGAGCGATCAATAATGAACTCATTTGGTATGGACCCCGACTTCCATCTCTTCTGTGTTTCAGATGAGCCAGAAAGTTGAGCAATCACCTCCTCTAAAAACTTCCTCTTTTCCACAATAGAGGATTTTGCCATTTATAGGGTTAGGGTTTGCCCAAAATTATTGAGGAAATAACTTATGGCTCCAAAACTAGGCTTCAATTACAACCTGAGCATTCAAAGGCTTATACACAGTCAAGAAACACACAAAAGGAAATAGGAAGGATATAGAAAGTGCAACAAGAATATGGCGACAACCCTTATCACATAAACCCTAATTGTGATAGAAAGGAATTACAAAGAGATTCAAAGCATATCCAGAGCATTGTAAATGTGAAATTGAACAAAGATGGTGCTGATAGAGCTGAGGAAATCTAGATCACAATGGGAAATTAAATTCATTTATTGTAGGTACATAGGCTGGTGTGATGGTGGGAGATAGTCATTACAATTCATATTTGAACGTTTGGGCACCAACAGTGAAATCTCGGTTCGTCGTAGATGAAAAAGAGGTTGACACGTAAAAGAATTATTATTATTTATTTTTCCTTTGGTCACTATTCTTTATCATCATTGTGGAGTTAACCTTGTAGCACACCTTTGTTCAATTGCGTAATCGCATGTAGCACACCTTTGTTCAATCGCGTAATCGCGTGTAGTACACCTTTGTTCAATCACGTGTGAATTGCAACCATTAATCCTCGACAAAGATATCTCTGTTTATTTCATTTAGGAGATAAGAGAATAGGCCCCACATCCTTATTACATGGCCCACCCATCCATGCATCCATGCTTTTAGGCCCCATGGTATTTGACATTATTCCCTCGTAGGACCCATATGCCATGTTCACAACGGAGTTGCAAAGTTAGTCCTCGTATACATCTTCAATTAATTGCGCAATTGCACGAGCCTCTTGTCCATCGATCTCATGTGAGGTAATCGTGCAATATTGCATGCAAGAAGCAAGCGCACCGGGCCCACCTCTCTGCCATGTCACCCAGTCTTTCATCTATCACTTGTCTATTCACCCAAGCATGTACAATCGCCACCGATAGGTCCCATGCACCACGTAATTGGGCGGGGCTACAAAATTAACTTCTTTAAGCAACTTTGGGTAATCACGTAGTTGCATAGTGATCCAAATCATTAGATCAACAAGAAATGATTGTTCATTAAAGCAGTGGATAGCATGAGGATATCGGGCCCACCCTGTTTATGTGTTCACGGGTACCCATCAGGCAAGAATTTATTGGTCCACTTGGATTGTGACCTATTCAAATGGGGCCCATGTGCCAAGTAGGAAGGTGGGGTTGCAAAGTTAGTGTAAACTAGCTCTTTGATTTAAGGGCGCAACCACGCTATAATCTGGATCGTAGATTTGGCCAAAGGTGCAGGAAGATAGGAAGTCTCATAAAGAAAGGCAATCGGGTTGCTAACACAAAGGGGCCGGTCATCAAAACGATGCGATGGGCTTAACTGACAACTTAAAACACCAAGAACCTATTTTCGAGGGTCACCATTGGATTAGATAAAAAAAATGAGCCAACATTGCGAGGGTTTAAGGTTTAAGGGATTTAGGCTTACACATGTAGGAGATGAAAAACCCTAATTCATATCAGACAATTTTTTGAAGCACACCCCAATAGACCCAGGGGATTTGTTTAGCAGATAAATGGATTGTTAGAGTGGTCAAAGGGGAAGAACCTTGGAAAATTCCTTTTTCAAAATAGAATTAACCTTGCATAGGTTATAGGCAAATGGCAGGAGGTAGGCTAGTTGGGTAAATTACTTCATGCTTCATTTTTCTCTTTTAAGGTCTCACCTTCCTTCCAATCTATTTGAAAGGCTTGGAAAAATATTTGTGATCTTTTAAGATGGAGAGATACCTCTCTTCAACATGGTTTCAACTTCTCAACCTCATCCATTTGGTGGAATACATATTCTGTATCATGGCTAGCCTTTGGTTTTATACTTTCCAAAACAATCATATTTTCTTTATAAAAAGGCATGACTAAAGTTGGTGATCTTTGGGATTTTAATATGCTAAATTGGTTATCATGACGTCTTGTTAAATCTGAATTTCGTTTGAACAACAAATACAATCATTTATATATAATCTTCATGGAATCATTGGTGCCGTTGGATTTATATATGAAACCTTGTACCCCTATTCAGTGCAACTTTTTCAAATATCGGCTATGGTTATCTTTTTATCATTTCTTATTGTTCCCTTAAAAATATATCTGCAACTGCTTCCCATTCTGCCCATGAAATCTCGTCTGAACATTGAATAGAATTGTAAATTTAGTGATTTTTTTTGGGCAAAACTCTTTGCTCAAATATGGAAATCAAGAGTTTCTACTAAAGCCTAATCAATGACTTGGAAGATATTACATTGCAAGTTGTCTATTGGTGGTAGGTTGAAGTGTATTATGGTTCAACCCATTAATTGCCCTTTTTGCCAAAAGCAGGAAGATACAAGGCATGATTTTTGGAGATGCCAATTTGCCAAAAAATTATGGAACTATTTTTTTATTACTTGCGAGCTATATTTGGTCATAACTTAACTGTAAAGAAGAATTACATGTTATTGGGCTCCATAATAATGTTATTGTTGAAGGAGTTCGACATACTATTTTATTGTACTTATGGAGAGTTTGATGTAAAGCAATATTTAATAACTACAATGATCATCTAGAAGTTGTAGTTCTAAAATTTTTATCTGACATATTTTATTGTCCTACTTCTCTCTTCTTTCAACAGTAGGTGGAATCCAGGAAGAGCTTGAAGATGTAATTTCACATTCAATGCATCAAATGCCAAATAGATCAACTGTTTAGGAATAAGAGATTTGTGTAGCTTAGGGACTTAAGCCTCTCTTGCAAAATGACTGTTGCTTTATGTTCAACTGGTCTACTCATCTTTTGCTATTCTTCATGCTCTTGGTTTCAACCTTTTGTTACAACTGGTAACTATTATTTTGGGTCTACCTATTGTAATTTTGAGATTGCCTTCATGAACTAGCTATTCATCGATCATGTAATTTTTCAAGATTATGTATGTGTTGTTGCAATATCTTTTTTATTATTTTGGATAGTTTGTTTTACTTCTCCATTGATAACTTATTGACCATCTTTTGGTAATATTTTCATTGCTCTTTAATAAAAAAAAAAAATTTTTATAACAACTTTTCTAAAAATCTATAAATATCTATAACATCTTTGTAATTTTGGGACCACATTCATGAACTAGCTATTTATTGATCATTTAATGTTCCAAGATTATGTATGCGTTGCTGCAATCTGTTTTACTTCTCCATTGACAATTTATTGACTATCATTTTGTAATATTTTTATTGCCCTCCAATAAAAAAATCCTATTTTTATAATAACTTTTCTAAAAAACTATAAATATCCGACAACACCTTTACATAAAAAAACTTATACCCACCAATCAATGACCCAATATGATTCTTAATTTCCCTATATATAGTATCAATTTGTACATAATTTTCATATATATATAACATCAATTTGTACACAATTTTCATATATATATATAACATCAATTTGTGCATGATTTCTATATATATAACATCAATTTGTGTATGCTTATGAACCAAGGGAGAGTGCCTAATTGGCTACACACCCCCAATCTTCACCCACCCCACAAAAGGTATGACTAAACGGTCAAACTTTGGGTAGGTATAGACTGACCCTCAAAGTTAGCTTCATTCCCTAAACCACCCAAAAGCTATAATAACCATGAATATATATAAAAACTCAATTAGGCTTAGCCCAACATAGACAAGATAGTGCATTTCCCCATGGCATAAACTATTCATTTCCGTTAAGATTGTTGCAATCCATGTAAGATGTCCTAAGCCATTAAAATCCCCCACCACCACATAACTAATTTTCCCCCAACAACAACAAGGCAATGTGTGCCAAAACATGATGAGCTCACAAAGTCGTTAGAGCAAAGGCTTCATATTATTTTGTCAAAATACACCATATCCGTTGGGGCTCGGGAGTATAAAACTAATTATAACTTCAGGACCAGAAAACCCCAAATCAGAATATTCTAAAATAAAGGAATTAAAAAAGAATATTACCGAAAGGAAAAGTACGGTGGAAGTAGCTGTCACGGATGGGAAGAAAATAAAACAACGATACACAGTAACAGATGGTAACGGCGTAAAAACTGCGAGCAGGTGAAAAACAAAAACTATGGAGAAGGAAAAAAGATGATATCTGGAAAATACACTTTTGTCATAATGTCTGCTGCACTGGACGGTGGCCGATCTGGCATTCAGAGAAAGCAAAAGCATCAACTACCGAAAAAAATTGTTCAAAAGAAAAAGGGAGAAAAATGATGTAGATTGCTACAATTTCCTATTTTGTAATTAGTGATATACACATTTTATATATGCCTACTAAAAGCAAATGCAAGCTTTTTTAAATGTTGGGGTTTAAAAAGGGATAATTTGCCATTATAATAAAGGGATTACAGTCCATTACAGTTAAGCTCTGGGCCATAGCGAATGAACGTATGAATGATAGCAGAACGCTAACTAAGATTGTCTTTAGCTTTACCTAAAGTCTCCATCAGCTCTTGTTTGGCTTTACTTTTCGCTAGGGCGAATTATTGCCGAAGGAGGCGAGGTCGGAGTTCGAGTCGCTCTGTGAAGCGCGAGTTTTTTTAAGTGAAGATCGGGCTTTACAGCTCAGGTGAGGAGTTTTTGTTTTTATTTTCGATTTTTGCGTTATTGTTATTAGCGTAGATCGAGCGGAAAACTAGGATGAAAAGGAATCGATGTTTGAGCCTGCCTGGCGTGGAATTTGTCTAATGGAGAAGCCGATTCGTTTGGAGGAGGTTTATAGGATCGAAGCGGAATGTGAGGTTTTTTTTTCCTTTGGCTATTTTTGGATATTATTAATTTCCGAGAGGAAAAGAGTTCGTACACGTAATTTTATTTGTTATTTTGTTTGAGGCCTTTATATTGGTTGTTGTCTGGATCGAGTCCTTGGCGGTTATGTAATGGAGAGACGCGGAAACAAGGTAAGGGGTGTCTGTTTTTGATCGATTAGTTTTTAGTTGTGAAGTGAGGCGGGTTTTTGTTAGATTGGTCTAAAAATTTGAGCAAGGGACTGGCAGTAAAGCTCCTGATGATCGAGATTAAGGATTTTATCTGCCATAGCTATTCTGGATGAACAACGTAGGAGCTTTTTTTTGTTTTCTTGAATTTGATTAAATCTTATTTACGGCTTGCATTTAGATTTTGGATTTAGAATAATAGCTCATTGCCACGGCTTAGTAAGTAATGAATCAGAGCTGCAGTCGTTTCCCCTGGTAAAAAAATCAAAACTTGTATGTTCGCCACCATGGATTGATATCATTTGATGTGGAGACCTCCTTGCTTTTGCTACCATGTATGTTGTTTCCTTTCCCCTGACAAAGGATGAACTCAGGATCAGTTTCATTTATGTACCAAAGAAGTCGGAAAAATTGCACGAGTTGATAAAAAAGTGTTCAAAGTATGTGTGAATTTATCTGTTGTAATTTGTAAATCAAACCTTCAAAAATTTACCCCTGGGAAATAATTCAAAATTTTGTGCTCTATTTGCTATGGATCAATGCTGTTCTATGTATGATGATCTGATCACACATTTTATTTTCGCTTCCATATAGTCAACTCATTATCATTCATTGCTCTCAGCTAAAGGCAATCAAGGACAATTTGTACTGAATGACTGCGATAAGATAGCTCTTAGATGTACAACTATGCCTCACTGCCCATTTAGATTATTGGATTTGGAATTATAACTCGCAGTAATTGCTTAATAAGTTATAGAAGCAGAGCTGCACTGATTTTATCTGGGGAAACAAATCAAAACTTGCACGTTCTTCACTATGGGTTGATACTGTTCCATGTGCGATGGGCTTCTTACTTCCTCAGGCATGCATTTGTGCCCTTTTACAAACAGAGGTGAACATGATCGGTTTGTACTCTCTACTAAAGAAGGCAAGGCACAAAACTACATTGAGTTAGTTAACAAGTGTACATCTGAACTTCTGACATTTGCCCTGGAAATAATACAAAATTTTGTATTTTATTTTCCACAGATCAATTCTTTTCTTCATGTGATGATCTGCTTACTCATTTCAATCTTGCCTCTACATGTTTCTTTCACTTTTCCCACAATTGAACTCAGAATCATTCGTTGGTCTCGATTAAAGACTATGAAGGACAATTTACCCTGATTGACTTCTTCAATAAGGTAGCTCTTGGATGTACAACTATGCCTCACAGATGCAATATGTTATAAATTGAAGCTCTACCTGCTTTCTCTCCAAAGAAGAATTCAAAACTTGCATTTTCTTTGTCATATCTTGATATTTTTCCTTCGATGATGACAGCTTACTCATTATATGTCTGCTAATAGATATTGCTCTCACTTTTAGGAAAGACATGATCTCAGATTTACTTGATAGTTTCCATGAAAGAAGATTAAGGACAATGTACACAGATATAGCCGCAAGTAAGTTTAAGTGACTACGATTAATTAGCTTCTTGATGCAAAATAGAGCTCCATATGTTCTACCATAGGAATTAAGTCAAAATTTGTATGTTCTTTGCTATAAAACCGATGTATGATTGTACCCTTAATCATCTTAATTCCACTGTCACATATTTCTTGAAAACTGAATCTGCATCACTTCCTTCTTTGCATTAAAGAGGTCTATTAACAATTTGTAGATATTTAAGCTAGCTCTTGAATTTACAATCACACATCATGGATGGGCACGATTTGATTTGTTATAAATCAGAGTTCTAGTCAAAATTTCCTGGGAAATAAATTAAAACATGTATATTCTTTGGTATAAGTCAATTTGTTTCAATGCGTAATGAACTCAGCATCAGTTTGTATTTTCCATTAAAGAAGCTAGGGGAGAGTTTGCAGAGTTGGTTTAAAAGTGTAAGTCTACGTGACTGATTAGGTAGCTCTTGAATTTACAATCATACTACACAGTGACACACATACATGAATTCGAGGATCGTAAATCAGAACTTCAGGCGTTTTGCCTGTGGGAAAAAAGTATATTTTTGGCATTTATTTGCTATGGATTGAGATTTAATATGATTCGACGTGTAACAATATGCTTATCCATATCAATTCTGCTAGCATATATTTCTCTCTTGTTTCCCAAGAGATGAATTAATATAGTTTTTGATAGTCCATAAAATAAGGCCAGTGACAAGTTGCATAAATTTCAGGCACAAGTAATTACATGAGACAGTGTCTAGGTAGATCTTGGAAGTAAACTAGAGCTCCAGGCGTTTGCTCTTAAAGTTAAATCAAAGTTTGTATGTATTTTGTTACACATTGATGTTGTTTGGTGTGTGATAATCTGATTCTTCCTTTTAATTCTGCTGCAAGATGTCTTTCTAATTTTCCCAAAAAAATGAAGTAAGGATCACTTCCTACTCGAAATGAATGAGGTCAATGACAATGTGCTAGGTTTAGTTGAAAAGTAAATCTGAGTGACTGTAAACTAGAGCTCCAGGCGTTTGCTCTTAAAGTTAAATCAAAGTTTGTATGTATTTTGTTACACATTGATGTTGTTTGGTGTGTGATAATCTGATTCTTTCTTTTAATTCTGCTGCAAGATGTCTTTCTAATTTTCCCAAAAAAATGGAGTAAGGATCACTTCCTACTCGAAATGAATGAGGACTATGACAATGTGCTAGGTTTAGTTGAAAAGTAAATCTGAGTGACTGTGATTCTGTAACTCCTGGATACAACTTAACTCCGGAAGTTTTGCCTTATTAATTAAATCAAAACCTTCTTTCTTTTGTCATTGATTAATATTGTTGGATTTGTGATGATCTTCAGACTAAATTTGTCTCTGTTGCAACATGTTCCTTTCCTTTTTTCCTGATTGTTGAATTCAGGTTGACTTCCTACTCTCATTTTAATCCTGTGGCCATTTTGTTCTTACGTCTCCTAAGAAGTGAGATAATGTTTTCTTCCTCCTTTCCATTAAGTAAGACCAGAGACAATTTGCACAGTTAGATAAAACACAAATCTCAGTGACTGATACGGTAGCTCTTGAATTTAAAATTATACCTAACAGTCATGACTTGATAGCCCACATGGGTAGCAGATTTGGCTTAGGCCGTGGATTTGCTCCCCATTGGTTCTGGGTTCGACTCCAAGGCCTGGGCTTACTGATGCATGTGGTTTGTGGGTGATTGCCTGAATCCCCAGGGGATTAGTCTTGCCCCAGCTTGCCTCTTCCTGGCCCCAACTTGGCAGCAAGACCAAGGCAAGGCTGTTGGGCGCAGGGCTGGGTCATGGGCGATACCCCTAGCACCCAAAAAAAACAAAACATTAATTTCTTGATGTGTTATGAATCAGAGATCCAGTCATTTGTTTTAAATTGAAAATAAAATGGTTTTAAATAATTTCTGTAACCTTTAATATCCCGTGTGAAACTTGAATGTTTCTGTTAAGTTGATCTTGGGTAGTTTAATTCTTGAACACATTAGCTTTTAAAGGTTGGTTGTTGGGCTGGTACCATTTTATGGATTCGTATCGTCCTGCAAGTTTATGTTTAGTGATAATGCATGACCCTTTGCATGCAGAATTTCAATGTGGGACTGATATAATGTGCTACTCAGGTGATCTCATCAGCAATTTCCAAACAAAAGTTGGGTAGGGGTTCTGTCCAGAAACCAAGGTCTGGTACACTAAAGTCAAGATCTAACATGTCTGTGTCTATGCGAGATGTGGATGCAGCTTTTCAAGGTGCGGGTCAGAAAACGTATCCTTGAATATAGATCTATCATGCAGCTTCAATATTTTTTGAGCTGAACATGATATTATTTTTGAGTGATTGTTTATAGCATTTAACTAATTCAGTGTTTTCTGGATCAAGTGGTTGGCTAAAATGATTTTTAAACTTTTTATTGTAAATCACCTCTACTGCAGCATTATAAATTACATTGTGGAAATTGAAACATGTGCAGAAGCTTCCGTCTTATCCATATTAACTAAATTATAGTTTTTTTTCTCTGTGCTTTATTTTGATTAATACTACGGATTGAGCATTGATTCTACTGACTTTGAACAAAATCAATATCATATTATGCAATATGTGTGTTGAAATATTGCCAACTTTGTTTCATATGTTTGGAATAATATTAATGTTCCTTTGTTGCGTGTTCCCAAATTGCTGTTTTCATGGTACCCAAGTATTTTTAGTTTCTAATTTTTCAAGATGAGTTGGATTTTGTTGTATTGCTTTTCCTTAAACTGATTAGTGGACTTGAAATATGGAGAATTGAAAATTTTAAACCTGTGGCAATCCCCACATCTTCTTATGGAAAATTTCGTTCTGGAGATTCCTATATCATTCTAAAGGTAAGCTACTATATCCTAGAAGTGATCTCATGATTCTATATGCTATATGGTTGGCCATTTTTTAAAATGTTGCACATGAATGTACTTCATTACTTCATCATTGCCAAACATACAAATATACCCATTCATTCATATATATATTATTATAGCTTCTTTGATGCCCCTTTTCTAATTTTGCATATTGTTATATCAGACAACAGCTTTAAAAAGCGGCGTTTTCCATTACGATATCCATTACTGGCTTGGCAAAGACACGAGTCAGGTGTGCATCCCACCCAATTGAAAAGTTTGGCACATTTTTAATGCTTCTACAAGCAGTCAAGTAACCATTATTACATAGTAATAATTTTGACTCTTCATGGTTTCTTTTTGTTCTGTTACAACTGCTATTGAAATCATCAGGATGAAGCGGGTACTGCAGCAATTAAAACTGTTGAATTGGATGCGGCTCTTGGGGGCCGTGCAGTGCAGCATAGGGAATGCCAAGGCCGTGAAACAGACAAGTTTTTATCATACTTTAAGCCTTGTATCATACCTGAAGAAGGAGGTGTTGTGTCAGGATTTAAGCATGTTGAAGAAAAAGCATATACTATTCGTTTATTTGCCTGCAATGGAAAACACGTAGTGCGTGTTAGAGAGGTAATTTTGCTTCTGCTGATTGAAATGAAGTGAAGGCTTTGAAAACTCTCCTCTTGTTTTGGAAGCTAGAATGAGCGAACACTTTGACTTGGACAGGTGCCTTATTCACGCTCCTCCCTGAATCATGATGACATTTTTATCCTTGACACCAAGTCGAAAATATTTCAGTTTAATGGTTCCAACTCCTCTATTCAAGAGAGGGCCAAAGCATTAGAGGTTGTTCAGTATATTAAAGATACATTTCATGAAGGGAAGTGTGAAGTGGCTGCCATTGGTAAGTTAAAAGAGTTTTGTGCATTAATCTGTTAGAGTTAAGTGTTGGAGTAAAGAAAAGACCAAGGTTAGGATGTTTAACTCTGCTATTTTCTGCACGGAATATCTTTTTTGTTTTAAGGAAGTAACCTTTTTCTGCACAACTGATTAGATTTATTTTATTTAGCATTTTAAGCATCATAGTAGAATGATTTGCCATAATATTTGCTGCAAAAATATCAGAGGATGGCAAATTTGTTGCGGACCCTGAAACTGGCGATTTCTGGAGTTTTTTTGGTGGATTTGCTCCTCTTGCAAAAAAGTCAAGCAATGCCATTGAAACACAAGATGAAGCTGTTCCAGCAAAGCTATTGTGGTGAGTTTTAGATGTTTAAGTTGCCTGATGTTTGTATAGTTTGATTACATATTTCATGACTGTATTATTTCCATTATTTGGTTGTTGTGTGTGTTGGCAGCAATGTGCACAAATAAAGTACCTTGTTCAATTTTGCATTGTGGTTGGAGTTTTTGCATTTACTGGCTGATATTCTAATATATTCTTTTGTATCGATGGTGGAATTTATAGCATACAAAAAGGCCGTGCAAAACCAGTGGACACTCAATCATTGACAAGAGAATTGCTGGACACAAACAAGTGTTACTTGGTAGATTCTGGTGTTGAGATATTTGTTTGGATGGGTAGGAGCACAACTCTTGAGGAGAGAAAATCTGCAAGCTCAGCTGCAGAAGTGAGTGCTCAAAACATTTGGCTAATATTTATAATTTTATTTTGATGCATGCTTGCAAATGCTTTTTGTATAAACCTTTGATTCTTACCAATATTATTGAATTCTCGTTTGTCGTTCTTAGGAACTAATTGCTAGCCAGGGACGATCACAAAAAGCTCACATCACCCGTGTTGTTGAGGGCTTTGAAACTGTCATGTTCAAATCCAATTTTGACAAGTGGCCTCAAAGTACAGATACAACTGTATCTGAAGAAGGAAGAGGCAAAGTTGTAGGTTTGTACCGATAATGAGGCATTGGTTTTTTCCTTCAAAATTCGTTTTGTATCTCACTTAAGCAATTTACACAAAGGTGGTTTTGCAATCTAATCCTGCAGCCATGCTCAAACGCCAAGGATTCAATGTAAAGGGCCTACTGAAAGCAGCTCCAGTGAAAGAGGAACATCAGCCATTTATTGATTGTACTGGTAATCTTCAGGTATATAAATCTTCAGGGCTGAAAGAGGTACCTAGAATTTATTTTGGCTAGTCTCTTTTGAATAAATAATTAATCTGAATTTGAGGAGTAGTTCATTTTGGTTAGTCACTGTAAGGGCCTCAATGGAAGTAATATGGCTTATTTTGTGTCTGATGCCTCTTGTGTTGTGCAGGTTTGGCGAGTTAATGGTAACAACAAAGTGCCTCTCCCGATGAGTGAACAGTGTAAGTTTTACAGTGGGGATTGCTACATAGTTCAGTACACTTATCCTGGAGAGGACAAAGAAGAATACTTACTTTGCACCTGGATTGGAAAACAGAGTATTCCGGTATGCTTGAAGTCTGACAATTTGAATCTCTTCTTGTCCAAAGGATGCTTTTTGAAGATAGCTGATATATGGGTCTGATAATAGAGCAAATGAAGAACATGGTGTTACACTTTATTGCCATTTTAATTACTCTGTGACCTTCTTGACATTTTTCCTGTCGGGTGAAAAACTTGTTTTGGATGAACTTTTATTCCAAGATCCAATAGATAATTGAATAAGTAGGATTGACAGGTGAAAAGTGGTGAGGAGGAAAATGAATACAGGCATTGATCAACAAAGTTATGTAGTTAGGAATGTGTATCAAAGAGGTAGCTATTTATATTTCATAATTCTTATTACCATTGAGTTTGCTACATGCCCTCTTGATGGATTAGAGGTTTTCAAAGTACATGAAGATTATAGGCAATTAGATCCTGATAAGTTTCAATGATAACAACATATTGAATCAGGATTGATCAACCTGAGATCAATCTTGTTGATAAGCATTGAGTTTGGCAAATTCATACTTCAATTTTTTTGACTTGAGTGTTGTTGACCGGAAATCTTTGAAATACTTTTATCCAATTATGATTATTAATACTTCCAAAATTTTCCAGCATAAAAATTGAATATTCTCATAATATTAAGGATATCAAAGGGGTTCAAATTTAGCTTTTTTTGGCTTACAAGGTACATCAATTAATTTTCTGAGCCTTTTAATGCTGTCGATATTTATTATTATTTATATCAATTTAAGGGTTCTTAGGTGCTAGGAGAGTTTCTAGGACTACCCTGCTGGCTCCTTGGATTCTGGCCTGGAGATTATCTTTTGGATGTTATCCTGTAGTGGCCCTACTTTGATTGTGGATGGTGATATTTCTGGTTCTTTCGATCTGAGTTTTGTGTGACAGCATTGGTTTCTAGATTTATCTCTAGCTTTGTTGTACACCAGTTTCTTTGTTTTTGAAGGGTTTGTCTCTTCCAAATGATTAAGTTTACTTGGATCATATCATTTAGGTTTGTCCATTTTGAGTTTAACCACTTTAGTTATACTTATACAATTTAAGTGCTCAGTTATGTTTTCAGATCCTAGCATGGCTAGCTTGATGTGTGAACTAGGATATATTTAGGGGGAAAGTTACGGAATTAAAACATTTTGCAGTGGTATACAGATACATGATAGTATGTCCGACTGTTAAAATATTAAATTTTTAATTTGTTAAATTATATTTATTTATTATGTGTATGTTATATTGAGGTATAAAATTGTATTGATCTTTACCTATATTTTATAAGTATTCTCTGCTTTACATTAAGATCTATAAGAAAATGTGTTTTGTGTTGTCACAGGAAGACAGAGCCATGGCTCAATTGTTGGTGAGCAAAATGGTGGAGTCATTTAAAGGGCAACCAGTTCAGGTTATTTGCCATGGGATATTTGATTTCCAAAGAACACTACTTTTTTGTGGCTCTTCATACGCAATGATTTGTATTTGTTATATTGTAATGGAAGATTATTTTTATTTAGAAGGCTTACTATTTATCTGATTATTGCCTGATCACGCTTTAGGAATTTTGAGTTTAATTATTCAGTTGTAGCTCACTCATGGTATTTTCTTTGGTTTTTTGTGCTTGCAGGCTCAGATCTTTGAGGGAAAAGAACCTCCTCAGTTCTTTGCAATCTTACAAAGCTTCATTGTTTACAAGGTACTGTCTATTCAGTATTGAAGTGCTTCATATATTGACCCATTTTTTGCTTGAAGGCTTGACATTGTGCCACGTGCTTGAAATCTAATTGTGATTTAGAGAATTTTTATTTACAAGGTACCGTCCATTCAGTATTGAAGTGCTTCATATATTGACCCATTTTTTGCCTGAAGGCTTGACATTGCGCTACATGCTTGAATTCTAATTGTGATTTAGAGAATTTTTAGGTTTGAGTTGTAATTGCAAAATCTGATTTACCTTGATGAACATATCTTGGATTTCCTAAGTATTTTAAATTCTTTTGGAAGTTTACAAAATTTATATTGCCATATTCTTTTTTTTGTGTACTTTTAGGGTGGACTTAGCTCTGGGTATAAGGCACGCATTATGGAGAAAGGGATTGATGACAATACTTACAAGGAAGATGGACTTGCACTTTTTAGGGTGCAAGGAACTGGTCCAGATAATATGCAAGCAATTCAAGTTGAACCGGTAAGATAGCATTATAGTTGAAGGTTGCAGGCATGAATAGTTTTGAACTTTTTTAAGCAAGGTGGAAATTTTCCTATTGTTTAACCTTCATGTGTTTCTCAGCTCAGTAACACTAACAACTATAGATAATTATCTGGTTCCACTTATGAAATGCTTTGGTTAGAAAAAGAGCCCATTTGCAAATTCATTCCTACTGACTGCATAGGCTCAGTGCCCATTATGACAAGGCTGGGTTGGGGCCCCTGATGATTTAGGTGGAAGTTTTACACCTCATTCATTTGCTGTTAGTTGAAGGTGGTTGGTCGTTCAGGCAACTGAAAACAATTAAAGAACTGCTTGGTTTAAATTTCTCACTCACCAATGCCAAGCATTCAAACAATTTCATATTGATTTCAACTTCCAACTGACACTATTTATCCAATTGGTGATGTAGCTGTCAGACCTAAAGTTAAAGATACTGATATGAACCAGGTGCACCTGTTTTTCTAGTTTCAGCGATTCAAATAGAATAGCATCAGTCTGTGTAGTGGTTGCTGGTACTTTAGAACTATATCTGTCTGTGTAAGCCAAGGTATCTGTGTCTTTGTGATGTTTCTTATCACAGGCTTTGTTCTATTTTTCACTTCTCAGCAATGCTGCGTTAAACTTGGTGAAGAGTGTTTTAGGGCACAAAGCCTTAATTTGTGAGGATTTTTTGGTGGAACTTCTTGTGGCTATGACGTCTGTTGAGTTGAGATGGTGGCTGGTGCATTTGCTCCTAAATTTTCAGGCAATGGTTTAGCTGGTGGAGGATTCTAAAGGGTCCCTTCCTCAGATGTTTGTGGGTCTCTCTACACTTGATTCTGTAGATGATTTGCATATGCTGAACCTGAGCTTTTTGCTTTGATTTGAAGTCAGGTTAAAAATATTTTGGTCACTCATGCTAAGTTCACCTAGAGGTGATGAGTGCCTACACCTTGCCCATGTGGGCTGATTCTTCCTATGGTTGTGCTTTACAACATGTAGAGGTTATTCTTGGCCTTCATTTCTCTGATCTAGATTAAAAAGCAAAGGTTTCTATGATTGTGCAGATGGAGGATGGAATTGTGGCTGGTTAGTGCAGTCTTGGTGGGTGGGGTGAGGACCAGGGTAGTGGTACTGATAGCTGGGTTAAGTCATGTTTTTTTCCTTCTTAATTTTCTGTTTCTTTTTGCTATTGGTTTGGGCTGTTGGGGCACTTTATTGCCCCTTTGTTTTTGCACTATTAGGCTTGTCTGCCATTTTGATATAGTTCTTGCCTAAGTTGCTGGTTCGGGTATGGGATCAGGCCCATGGGTACAGGGTTCTGGTATGCCAGTATGGCAATTTTTTTCTTGGGTATGGCTGTATAACATATGCAGAAGTGTAAATACATTTGATAGCATGGCACTTCATCATTGATCAATGGTAGTGATAGAGATAAATGTCAATTGATGTTCAAAAATTCAATATTATGTCATATATCATATATATTGAGGATAATTCAAATGAAAATCATTACAATTACAAAATTTGAAATAAATATAATAAAAAATGTGTATACTTGTCTTCTATCTTCATCAAAAGGATCTAGATCAAGGTCATCTTTGGCTCAACATCATTTGAACCACAAGCAAATGGAGTGCCATTCCTAGTAGGGACATCATGTTCAAGAGCCTTGTCATCATCTATATTGACTCTAGCAACCTCTACTATAGGGACATACTATAGGGACATCCAAGTTTGTACATTCAGGGACTATATCCCAGTTCTTCCTTGCCCCTTCCTTTCAGTTATCTTGCTTATGTGAGAGGAAATGTAAATTGGAATGAATATAAACCAGGGGCTATATACCAATTCGTCATTGCCCCTTCCTTCTGGTCATCTTGCCTATGTGATAGGAAATGTAAATTGGAATGACTATAAACGAAGTCTTCTGGTATGTTTGCAGCCAACTGGTTGCACTTCACAGCGTGGATAAAGGAGTATCTGTTTTTTTTGTAGCCAACAGGTTGCACTTCACAGAGTGGGTAAAGGAGTATGTACTCCAAGTCCGTTCGGTTGAAGAATATGCAACCTATTAAAATCAGAGAGAAAGCCAGCACAACTTAAAAATAAAAAAATGCAAAGGAAATTAAATGGTAAGTACTAAAGTGTACAAATGTTGAAAATAGAAAATAAAAATGCTTGTGGTAAAATTTTGTTTGTAAGAGGCTGGAGGAACAAATAATCTTGCCCCTGGAGGTACGAACATGTATGGGGATCTTCCTTGTATTGGTCTTGAAGAACACAAATACTATGATCTTGTGATGAGATGAACCTGCCAAACTCTTTCCTTGCATTATCCACCACTTCTGGATCTGAGAAGATTCTTCGGAATGCCAACTTGTACCCAATAGCAACTTAATTATCTTTATATGGTGCACTTCTCCCTGGCAAAGAAAGTATCTTTGTGCTATAGTATTTGGGTAGTAATGCATATGCTACGAGATGTAATGTTGTGTTCATCTTGTTCCAGTTGTATAATTGATCTTTTTCACACTTTGGAAAAATGCTTTTGTGGGGTCATTCTCTTTTTATGCCATCACGACCATTATTTCTTTTTATCATGGAGTCAATGCCAACATAGATTCCCCAAACATGGCCAATTTGTATCAGCAAACGTGATCATGCTCGGGCTTGGTGAAAATCAGGACAGTCCACACAAGCCTACCAATTGTCGTCTAAGATCAATGACTTGATTTTGTGAGTCCTCTTTGAATTTGATTGCTTCTAGTGCCCAATCTCAAATAGCATTAGATAATTAGATACCTACAGAAATACCACTTGTATGAAAATGAGCTTATGATATCTATAACGAATGGTTCATAAGGCACAACAATTGGTGATGATTTTACAAATTGGGTAGCAAGCTAAGCAGGATTGATTGCGAGGGAAACTCCATAGTTAATCTTTTTTGAGCTAGACTAGTACTTATATGGCAAGCATCTTTGGAGCTTCACCTCGTTCAGTATCACCTAAATGCAATGAGTGCCAGCTAAGTCAAATAGTTATGCTCATGATAGTGGCTTCTTATAAACCATATTATTCATGAACTAGCAATGAATATTGACTTGGAATAATGCAGCTGAATCCTGATAAATCATCACATATTTTGATACATTGTGGAAACATAACTTATATGAAAGCTATACTAACATTAAGTAAAAGGTATGCAACTTTTGAGTTTCATATGTTAAGGAAATTTGTAAGCTCATTGATGGGACAAAGAGTGGGGAGGGAGAGGGAAAATCATACCATGGTTTCATTGAGCTAGCTAGAGACACAATGAGAATTACAGGAGAACAGAGAATCTGTCTGCCTAACATGGAGAGTAAAATTGTCAGAGTATATTACCTGCACTGTATCCAAATGGTTTAATAATGAGAAAAGGGATGATAAAATTTGGTAGCAGAGCCAAAAATGTATTCAAAGTAAGGTACACCAAGTCTTTCTGATATGCTAATTCAATGTATTCTTTGTGCCAACAAATCTTACTCCCACAATCAATCGAACTCTTAACATTTGTTGTCACACTCTCTTCCATTCATGTCTTACTAGTGCGCATATGCCTCTTACAGTGATGGATGTGTCGTCCACTAGAAAAGGACTCTCAACTGTCATGGAACATAAAGAGGCGCTGACCCTTGCCATTTTGCAAAACTAGTCTTGTATTGATGCAACAACCACCTTGCCATATCTGGGAGTTTGGCCACTTACAAAATGTTTACTGGTTCAGCTCTGTTTCTAAGAAAAGTTTTGGTTGGTCGATGAAGTGAGAAGTCTTTTGAAATTTTACCTATTATTGCAAGATTGCTGCATTCTTCTATGATGTGTTAACTACCAGTCTTTTTATGATTTGAATTGTTTTAAGATCTATATTGATATGCCTGGCATGTGTATGTTTATTTCGATAGGCTAGCTCAAAACATCCTTGTCTCTCTGAAGGCCGAATCTGTTTATTTGGTTTTGGTTTAGTAGGAAATCAAATCTCTAATGAAAATGTCCAGGTCTAAATCATTGTTGTGGATCGACTTACAGGTTTCCCAGCAATTGATATCAGATGGAAGTCTTAATGACTGCGTCAGCCTACAGTTGTGGCATCTCAGTTATTAATGTCAAGACCAAGGGCAAGTTGTAGATGACTATGACACAACGAGTATCCTTATGCTGGGAAACTAACTTACCAAAGACATCAACCTTCACAGGGCTGATTAATACTGAAAAAGAAAATCTTAGCTAAAATCTGTAATTACAAAGTATCCTAAGTTGCCTATCACAGAAAATTTACTTAGGAAATTTCAAAGGCTCAAATATCATGTTGTAATTTGTTACATATATACACTCATGATTAAATGGAATTGAAAATATATGTACTGAAGAATTAGGACATGTTGTGGCTTAGCTGCAAAACTTACAAAAACTCTGCCCAGAAATGCTCCTGGTTAAATGGAATTGAAAACATATGTAGTGAAGAATTAGGAAATGTTGTGGCTTAGCTGAAAAAATTCTGCCCAGAAATGCTCCTCACAACCTAGAATATATCTGGAAATGTCACATTAGTGGTTAGGATTTCAAAATGAAAGATTTTTAAAATGTCCAATCTTATTGATACCTACAATTGCACTTCTATTCCATGGATAGTTCAGTTAGAATTTCTTCTAATGGTTTTGCTTTCTGTCAAAAATAGAGCTGTATTATTAATTTGACCTCAATATCTTCAAGATTTTTTTCAATGTACCATTTTATAATCAATATCTCTTATTTTTGGCATATCAAGTGACTTGTAACAAGAAGATTTTAAAGTGAAAGTTACATAACTGCTTCAATAGGCACACGTTTGTTTGTTGTGGCTGTTACCATCAATTAGTAGCAGGGATTCCAATTGGATGAGATATTATACTTTCAGATGTTACTTGAAAGAGTGAAGTTTTTCTCAGTTGTGTGAACCCATTAATTTTTTAAATATTTGGTGCAGGTAGCAACATCCTTGAATTCATCATATTGCTATATCTTGCAAGTGGGGATGACTGTCTTCACATGGTTGGGCAGTCTTAGCACGACACAGGACCATGAACTTGTTGAGAGAATGTTGGATCTGATAAAGGTAGGAAGCTTCTGCTATGTTATATGTCCTGTTTTTACGAGTGAAAGGGATATTTATTTTGCATGAACTGGGGACCTAATATAAATTGAGATAACGAACAAGTCTTTGTTTTGGAATAAAATTTTGAGTTTGTCATATGTGGTAATGCTTGTGATTTAAGTGCCACTGCCCTTGAGTTTTGGAAGCTTTGCAAATTGGATCATTTTGATGAGAAGACTTAATATCTTGAGTTAAATTTTTTATCTATCATTGGTTAAGATTGCAACAAAAAAAAATTAGTAACTAGCAATTTTAAACATACTTCTAATTGCCTAGGGAAGTTTGCTATATATTGATTGTATTTTTTTTCCAATATAATTACATTTTTTTAACTTTTTAAAGGTTAACGCATCCTTCATGAAATTTGAAGTCTAAATTGCCATTTTTTGAATTATATTTAGCATTCCAGGCTTGTGATGCTACTTTAAGATGGTCGTTTAACCTGTTTACTAAATGTATTAACAGGCTGACGTACAGTCCAAACCACAGAAAGAAGGAACTGAATCTGAGGCATTTTGGAACGCACTTGGAGGTAAAAAGGAATACTCAAGTCAAAAAGCGGTTAAGGAAACAGGCAAAGATCCTCACTTGTTTGGGTGCAGTTTATCTAGAGGTTAGATCTTATTCCTTTAGAAAAACTTGTGCTGCAACTTGACGTTTATCTTCCTCTTAGACCAACGCTTGATGTTGTTCTTTGAAGTGAAAGTAGACATTAATCTACTATTATTTTTGTGTTTTGGGACATATTGTCATACATGCTTTCTTGGAACAATCGTGGGATTTTCAGGAAATTTGGAGGTACAATCTAGTCCATCCTCTGTGATATAATTTAACAAAAAGCCTTTTATGTTTTAAGGAAGGTTTGAATAGAATTTCCTGCATCAATTGTTTAAGTATTCTTAGCTGCAGGTAACAGAGATATTCAACTTTGTTCAAGATGATCTAATGACTGAAGATATGATGATTTTGGATTGCCATTCGGAGATCTACGTTTGGGTGGGGCAACAGGTTGACTCAAAGTCTAAACAGCAGGCTTTAAATATTGGCCAGGTAATAATACATATCGTCTCTTGAAATTAACTTTTTACTATTCATTATTCACTCATTGGACATACATTAATCAATCTAATTTCATGCCTGCAAATCAACAGAAATATCTTGAAAAAGATGTACTACTTGAAAAATTATCTTCAGAAACACCCATATTTGTTATTGTGGAGGGGAGTGAACCTTCATTTTTCACACGTTTCTTCACGTGGGACTCATCAAAGTCAACTGTAAGCTATTTTACTTCATTTTTTATAGGAGTTTTGCTAGTTGTTAAAGGCACAAGTTAATATGCTTGGTATAAATGTTTTATTGGATTTCCTCATGCTTTTAAATTTGTTTGCTATGTCATTAACAGAAAGTGGATGTTAGATACTTTTATTGTAGTCAGTAATGCTGACTTTATGGTGCTAATCTTTCTCATACTTCGTATGAACTACTTTGTTTTTAATGTCGATTTTGTTGTGAATATTTGGGATGTGATTGCAGATGCATGGAAATTCATTCCAAAGGAAGCTTTCCATTATTAAAACTGGAATATCTCCAATTGCAGATGTAAGAAAGCCGCCTTCATATTTCTTTGAGTTTTGCTTCTCTTTTCTTCAAGTTTGAGCATAAATGCTTCTTTTCCGAGGAATCCTTTCCTGCCAAAAGACATGAAGTTCTAATTTTTAATTTTTTAATTTTTAAATATCCATATTCATTAGTTACTACAGTATACTAGACAGAGGGCTTGCATATTGGATGCATGTCTGTCTATTGACATATTTCTAATTTATAGCTTTTGAGTAGATTCATGTTTTGGTTTATTGGCAAAGGGACTTTTTTTAAGTCTTCTTTATCATTGAATTTCAAGCCTTTCTCAATTTCAAAAACTCCCATACTTTTTTTCCGATGATGTTGAAAGATTTATGCCTACATAGGCAAATGCAATAGCACATTTGTTGACTAGGTTATAATATCTAAACAATTAAGGGCATAATCTAAAATTCCTACTACGATAACCTTCAGAATGTTAAATGGTTAAACCCTCTTGACCATGTACTGGCTAATAAGACGTGGAACAATGCAAATGCCCGCACCCTGGTAATACAAATTAAAATAAGTGATAAGAAAGTTCGTTTCTTTGTTTGGAATTATCTGTTGTTTTGGCCATATTTGTGAAGCTGATGAATCTCTGCAATTGAAATTAGAATAGGACCATACCCCAATAGATGCTCACAATGTGTGCCCTTGAGATTTGATCTTCTGTTTCTGCAGGAGATATCTATCATGGAACAACCTGAGCATGTCTGTTGCCATGATTTTTGGAAGCAATTAACTACCACGCCTAGTGATGTACACTGCATGCATCACCTTTCAAAATTTAAATTTCTGAAGACCTTTTCATGAGATCTAAGATTGTTAGCTTCACTTCCTTTCATGGAGAGGAGCTTTTTTGGAATGACATGCATTACGCTCACTCAACAACAGCGAGCCTTCTTTGTCAATGCAAAATTTTCTCTATTGTGATTTTGGAATTTTTTTGAACATTTTATTATCTCTAGAAAATTGGCTAACAATTTTAAGATGAAGAGAGAGTTGAGCATATTGGATGTTGGGATGGGAGCTTTTCTAATTTGGAGAGTAAAATAATTAATTCTGTTCTTCTTTGCATGTCTTGTCATCTAGTGCCACCCACTAAATGCATATTTCTTAATCAATACAAATTTTAAAAAGCCAGGCTACTAAGATTACTTGGGTTTATGAATGCCAAACGTTGTTTACCATTGTCATTTTTATAAAAGAACAGTACAAAAAGTGAAATTGAATGGCCATGCCACTCTAATATATAACATAAATGCCTTGCAAGAAAATGGGCTTATGTAAATATTGTAAATGAAAGCCTAGCGCTTAAGTTTAACATTACATGGGTATTGAGTCAAATCATAGCTCTGCCATGATAGATGAAAAAAAATGCAATACGGATAGACAACTTTAAGCTTCACCTTTATCATTCTATGATATTGCTATCAGGGTTCAACTGTGTAGTTTTTGAGTGAAACTCATTGACCCATGTTTCATGAGTAGTGGTTCACAAGAACCCATCTCTCATGAGAATGAATGGTCCACTTAGCACTCATTGCATCTAGGTGATGCTCACGGGTGAAGCATTGGGACTTCCTGGGAGGTGGTCACCCATTCCAATACTACTCCAACTCAAGTGCGCTTAACCACAGAGTTCCCTCCAAGGTTAAACCCACTTAGCTTGCAAGCGCACTCGAGTTGGAGTAGTATTAGGATGGGTGACCTCCCGGGAAGTCCCAATGCTTCACCCCTGCGAGCATCCACCTAGATGCAATGAGTGCTAAGTGGACCATTCATTCTCATGAGAGATGGGTTCTTGTGAACCACTACTCATGAAACATGGGTGAATGAGTTTGACTCCAAAACTACACAGTTGAACCCTGATAGCAATATCATAGTTTGACTTGCTGTAGAAAATACCTCCTACTTTATCATTCTGTTAAATGTTTGATATTTTCTGAGTAACTTATTTGCTCCTTACCCGGTTATGAGCTATGTGTGCAATTGGTAGTCCCATTGACTGTATGATCTTATGGACATGATAAAAATCTTTTCATTTCATTTTATATACAATGGTCACTAGTGGAATCATTGCACATAAACCCAGAGTTTATATTTTAATGTTTGCATTTGTACAGAAACCTAAGAGGCGTACCCCAGCTTCCTACGGAGGACGTATGAGCATGCCAGATAAGACATCACAACGGTCCAGAAGCATGTCTTTTAGTCCTGATCGTGTCCGTGTGAGGGGGAGATCTCCAGCTTTCAATGCTTTGGCTTCAGCCTTTGAGAATCCAAGAAATCTTTCTACACCTCCTCCTGTGGTAAGGAAACTTTATCCAAAATCAGTGACTCCAGATTCACTAAGCAAGACAGCTACGCCAAGATCACAAGCTATAGCAGCCCTAACATCTAAATTTGAGCCTTTTAAGGAACGCAAATTACTGAGTGATTTTTCAGGTAATGGTTTGTTGTCTCTACATTATTTGTATTTATTATTAGTGCTTCAAATATCAGCAAGAATACTTGTAAAATAAGGTCAAGCTGACATTACTATCCCTGTTATGGAATTTTCTCTTTAACAGAAGTAAGCCCTGAAACTCCACCCAAAAAGCCGGAGACAACTCCAGTTTCACCAATTAGACCAAATTCTATTTCAATGAATGGCAGAACTAGTTCCAATTCTATGAGTAGCAGAATTGAAGCACTAACTATAAAAGAGGACGTAAAGGAAGATGAACCTGAAGATGACGAAGGGCTGATCACATTCCCTTATGAGCGTTTAAAGATATCATCTCCAGATCCTGTTTCAGATATTGATGTCACTAAAAGAGAGGTACAATATACTTGTTGTGTATGATACTATAATTATTATTTTTTATTTATTTTGGATTTGTTTGAATAACTTTGTGTTTGATTCTGTATGACTTGAATGACTTCAGACTTATTTGTCTTCTGAGGAGTTCCGGGAGAAGTTTGGAATGACAAAAGAGGCTTTCTACAAGATGCCCAAGTGGAAGCAAAACAAGCAAAAGATCGCTCTCAACTTGTTCTGATGTCAATTTGGATGCTCGGAAGTTGGAAGCTGAAATTTTCAAGGCTAATATGTATCAATTCCTGTAAGAATCTGTATAAATACATTATTCTATGGAGTCATTCTGCAATTTATTTTTCTTGAACAAGAAGGAGATATTTCTCCAGACAAGAAAATTTCGTTCATTCTACAAGAAGATTTTTCGAGTTTGTGGGGTGAAAATGGCAGACCATTGTAACCTGTTCACTACCCCAGAGCTTTATGCTATTCCTTAAAGCTTGTGCATTGTTTCATCGTCTGCATAATTTTGTCAGCAGTTCAGTATTTTTTGTGGTTTATAGAGGTACAGGAAGTCTGTGAGTTGATATCTATAAGAGGCGTTGTAATCCTTAACAGTAGAAGAGATCATGGTGATGGAGATTGTTGTTTCTAGTTTTGTAGAAGCAGGGTTACTTGTTTAATGTAACAAGTGAAAGCTGTCTGTCGGACATTCTTCTTGGTATTGTGAACAGGGCCCTCTTCAGACATGTTCACTAATTATTTCCATTTCGTATTTGTTTGAAAAATAAAATATGATTCTTTGTGTTTGTAAATGAGAACCCTAAGGTTGCATGAATTTTGTATCTAGATCTTTGCTTCTGAGATAGGGTTTACTCTTTTCTTGAGAGTTTTCTGCATAGGCTTGGGTATTTGATGTATATTCAATCGCAATGGAACATTGCTTTTAGTTTGATGGTTATGTGAAATGGCCCTCCTTTTTTGTATTAGTTTGATCCTTAATAACCTGATCTTTTCTCTGTGGATGGTAAAATGCAAAGCTGATAAATGTGATGCCGTGATCTTTTTGCATGTATAATACAGCAATTGTCTCATTCGATGTAGTCTTCAAAGTGACTCAAATAGAGTTATTTTGTTTTTTATTGGAATAAGAAGAAAATTTTACAAATACATTATCAGATAGTGCTGTTCAGCAGCAAATTGCATTTATGAAACAATTTAGATAATTAGATATTTCACTTACAGTTTCTTTCGACTTTGACTACAAAGCATCATTTGATACTCGAGAACTTTTCCACACCTGAGTATAGAAGCAAAAGCAGTGTTGGCTGCCTACGTATTAGTCATGGCTTTTACATTCTTTTTTTCGACCGTACAAGCAAGTTTAATAGATTCATTCCTTATTTGGATATGGAAGCAAATGGGGACAAAGTTCTTCATGGTTGAGTTTTATAGGATAATCAACCTGGCTACAACAAAAAGCCTTCACGGCCTCTTTGCAAATTGGCCAATTTTTAACAAACTCTCAAAAATCAAATCTGTCAAAATCAAACCTTCTCGAGTGCCCTCCAATTTTTTTCCCCTTTTTTAATCTTTTAAAATTAAGTTTAAAAATGAAGGTACACTTAAATTATCTCAATAAGTAGGATTAATACTTATTATATATTTTCTTTTAATATTGTTGAAGGATGTATGCCATTTTTTGGTCATAGGGTTTTATGTCAAAACCACTTTGCAATGTGATATAAGACCACAAGTCTTCTTCGACTAAGAGCTAATGATTTATGGATATCCATTATGCGTGCTCAGGGCTTGAACTCAAGAAAGAAGACTTGATTCTTGTTGAGTTCATTTACAATCATTTAACTTTGTCACTAGATCAAGGACTTAAATAGAAAGTTTTATTAAACTATTTGTTATAAGATTTTTTCTTAATTTTTTATAGACAAGTTTTTTTATACAATTTTAATAAATAAGGATACATTGATGGGAAACATAGAGTAATAAATTACTAAAATGGTGAAAGATTTTTATTTAATTTTTTTTTTAAACAAAAAAGCCTATACAAGTTTAATAAGTAAGGATACACAATTGAGAAACTTAGAAAAGAATCAATTTGCTAAAATGTTCATTTAGGGTGACAATCTTTGCTCTACGCTGTGCGTCTATGATCTAAAATACAAATTGTCCTATCTATGAGTTAGACCAACATTCAACATTTCTATTTTACATTACACAAAAACAAAAATGATATTAAATTTTACTTTATTAAATAAAATTCCATAACTTCAATAATAATTTGTTTTTTTATAAAAAAATAATAATAACTAATTATATCACTTTTAACTTAATTTATAATAAATTCTACAATTAATATAAAATGCTATTTTACAATGTATATTTATAAATGATTTTTTAAGTATATATATTAGGTTTAATAATTATTCTACAAATTAATTAAAATATTTTATATTTCAAAAATTGTTAGCTTTTAATTTTAATTTTAATTTTTTTTTTTTCTTCAAAATTTTAAATAATTGTTAGAAGTGTCTCTATTGTCTTATATGTAATTGGATTTTTTTTAATGATTTCTTTAAAGTTAACCTAAATATTTGTCTTTGTTATATGTAATTGGATTTTTTTTAATGATTTCTTTAAAGTTAACCTAAATATTTGTCTTTGTTCTTCATAATTTTTAAGAAGGTTTTGAAAGGTCACTTTTAAAGTTAGGTTTGAGACTTTTATTTAATTGTAGTTCATTTTAGCATTGGCATGATAGCATTTGAGCAACTTTCAAATATACATTTCTATTAGGAATGGGAAGATCTCTTGTAGTCTCATTTTGATTTATTTTTTTCATAACGAGAGAAATGTTTGGCATCTTAGATCATCTTTAGTATTAAGAGTCAAACATTTACCTTTAGCAAAGGAAACTGCTATACTTTGAGGGAGGGGGACAAAGCAACGGTCCCATGATTTCTATTCTTCTTTTTATTTTTAAGAGGACCTTTTTTGATATGGGTTTTATCCTTCGTTCTTTTTTAAGTGGGATCTTTTAAATTTGTTTTCTTCATTTTCTTTTGGACGATTTTTTTCTATGATTTTTATTCTTTTTCAAGGAATCATTATGTGTGTGCTACATTTGTTGAGATCTATTCATCCATCTTTCATATCCACCTAAGGTAAACTTATTGGGGGTGTGGTGTATTATTATCTTGTATCTAGTTTATTACTTTATTGTATTATATACACTTTGGATAGGATAAATTTAGATATATATCTATTTGATCAGGTTGTACTTGAATCACATGATTTGTACTTTCCTTCTTTGATGGAATCATACTACACACATATGATTATGTCTCTTATTATCTCATAATGGTTATACATTCATATCTCTTGGTGGCGTTTTCTATATAAATCAACATCTTGTTCTAATATGAGTATCTTCTATACATAAATTTATTGCATTGAATTCTTTGAGTAAAATATTATTTACTCTATCATGTTGATCTTTTTCATGCTTTCATGAAATTAGGTGGCTATCTCTATAGTCAAATGTTACACAATGTTTGACTTATCATCTCTCAACAATTGGGCAATGTTGAATTATTGGCTAGTAGGTGCATGATGTGCTAGCAGATGACCTAACATAGTGCAAACCTTAGAAGTGCCACTTGGATAACTTGAGTGATTATTTGGTGTTTGAAGTGTAATAGTTGGAACAAGTGCTAATGTGCAATGCGAGTAATCTTTAGTAGTTTTCTCTAGAGGTGTACCAAATCCTACTAAAAACATGATAGAAATCATAAAGAGTGCCACAAAATATATAGGTTCTAATACCAAAGGTTGGGAAATTCAATCTTTATCCCAATAAACAATCAAATAATGAGATACAAGGCTTGGACTAGTACAACATGAAAATTTTAAACTTATGCAAATATGAAAATAAGTTGCTTTAATGTGGAAAAAACATACTTAGATCCTTCTTTATGATACTAAAAATCAGCCATCATTTCATGCTTGTTAACACTACCTTATGTGAACCTATAACAACAATAAACAAAGCATAACATCATCATAGGATAGTAGCAATGAGGCACAAATCACCAACATAAGATCACATAACACATGATTTACACAAAGAAACCCTTATCGGAAAATGCTCTCCCAAAAGAGAGGCCAATTATACATTATCTTCAAATAAATGAGATTACAACACACTCGCTTTCATTTTCTTTTCCTCCAACATGTAACACTTGTATACCTAAGAACAATCTCGTTATGTCCCCACCTATCCCTATTCCCGTAGAGTAACTCCACATTCAATTGTTGCTCTCTAATTCTACATTCAAGGATATGTTTATATTAGAATGACAAAAGCTCCAAAACCACTAAAGAAGTCATCTAAAGGGCCTCTTCCAAATGTCCCCAACCCTTGGATTGCCTCCATGAAATGCTTTAAGGACATCAATTTTGGCTCCAATACTTTCCCTCCAACTTGGGTAACCAAACTTGGAAGATAAGCATTATGTTAAATGCAATAAATGATGGAATACTAATAGACACATGTTGCGTCTCCAAGCACCCACTTGGAGAAGCCTAAATGTCACTCATTTTTTCTCTTCACATGTCATTAATTATCCCATTCTAGGCATCCAAATGTATGAAAAATATTGAATAATTACGTTCACAACCCACCTTTGTTGTTGCTAGGAACTCATTAGCCCTATTGGGTGTATTGCAAACAATAGTGAATAAATATTAAAAAATTGTTCCCAATTCACTATAAGTGCCTTAGGACACTTTCCAAGGATGTCGGTGTTCCACGACATAGGATTTATAAGGAAGATGACACATTAATACGAAAAAGGAGTTCAATAGAAGAATGGTTATTGTAGATCCCAACTTTTTATAGAGTGCCATTTGCCATTTTTGAAATTTGTGCAACATTTGTAGAAGCTAGATGGATGATCCTTGTGTTACAACAAATATTGGGGAGGGGCTATGGTGTACCATAGACCTTGGAAGTGTTGCCACAATTAGAATCCATGAGAATGCTCTTGGATTTACTATGTAAACCACCATTATGGAGGAGATGGTGCTAGTCTATCTAACACCACAACCACATCCACAACATCATAATATTTCCCCATTTGTATGGATAATTAAATCACTATTATCGTAATTCTCATCCACCCACTTCATAAATTGTAGTTTAGGATGATACCTTAGACTTGTTAGATGTCTTAAAGTGTAGTGGACTTGGAAGCTCTATGTAGTTATACCATATTTGGTTCATTATATATGTTTAAAATTTAAATTATTGAAAATTCGACTAAATGATAAATATTTTGTTACATGTAATTTGGATTTGAAGATAATTATTATTATGCTATGTAGATTAATGTTTAGGCATCAACATTGGATCATCTTGTATTGATGATACTAAATATTGAAACATCCTATTTGATTGTGAAAAAATTCTTCTACATGCCCAAAGTTTTAATTAGATTAAATATGATATATCATATCTTTTAACATTGTTAATTATACATGTATTGAGTTTTGAGTTTCTTTGTGGCTTAGACCCTATTTGGTGTTGGTCGATTTTGACACTAGATATGATGCACTTTATGTTTCATGGATTTATATGCCATTATTTATGTTTTATGCTTATGGATCGTTGGATGATGATTTACTTGATGAGGACTATGATGCGATTATATGATGTTAGTTATGTGCAGTTAGTCAGATGATTATTGAGATGGATTATATATGTGTTTGTTATAATTTATTCATTATGCTTATTGCTGTTTACTTGATTTGATGTATGCTGTTTTTTAATCTTTGATGTGTTGGGTGAAAGGAAAAAGCGCCACACTACTCTTTATGAGTAAGCTACGTCGACCCCTCCCTTGAATGGATTTGAGCACTGCGTATGCGTCTTCTGTGTCTCTAGTCGCTCCGCATTTGGGTACTTTAGCAGTCGATTAGCTAGATCACAAAAAGACAGAGGGGAGAAGACAACCTGATCGAATGATCTAAGCTATAGCGTGCAAAATCTCCTCTGTGGGTGTCTAATCGCCTGGGAGGAAACAAACCTACCTTGCAGATGAAGTAACCCCAACACAAGCATTTTTTGGTACACTCCAGGGAAAAAGGTCTTTGATTTGCAATGAATGAGCATTGGTTTTGTTTGAAATCGGCTACAGAGGCGTAGGAGGGACAATCATCTCTTGAAAATTAGGAGAAATTTGCATGGGATGGCGTCTGAGAAATCTTTGACAGACCCAAAAGTCTTCATAATACATTGAAGAGGCACGAGTGGCGTCCATAATCGGCCTGCAGGGTTACTTCTGAAGTAATGCCGATAATCCTTGGTGGTTGAATCGAAATCAGATTTGAGATTGGGCGCCAACTGAGCAAAAAAAAAGTCTCGACTACTGAGTCGGAAGCCACCCACTTTGTAGAGCAATTGAATTTCAAAGGTCACCGCAAAATTGAAAGTCCACCATCGATCAAGAGATATCGCATGCAGATGGACGTGCGAGGTCTCGCCATATAAGCCCTCAAAAGCCCTCTTGAAGATTAAAACATTATTGTTAGATCAGGCTTTATGAAAATCCAACAACCGTAGATGATTGACATGGCATCACGGGCCCACATCTCCACCTTGCTATGTGACGACCTAGCTTCCTGACCGACCGTGCGGGATAGTGGGGAACACCCTCTCCCTGTGATCTCTTACCTCGCAAGCTGCTTTCTTTGTTCCTACCCCGAAGGATCGCCTTCTTTTTTTTACTACCCCGAAGGATCGCCGTGACCACATGGAAAGATTTGTGGGATGGTGGGATGACTATCTGCCCCTTCACATTGTTATCTCGCAAACCTTTTTGCCTCCCTGTTTTTCCTGTGTGGGGAAATGATATTATAGGCTGAGATCACCGTCCCGCTATCCTACAACAACATTTGTTGGCTTTAGAAAAATTTACGGGGTAGCGGGGCCAAAAAACATTAGGGGAAACCGCTAATGACTAGTAAGAGGAAAAGGGGAAAACCGGCCCGCTAATGACCAGGAGCCCTCCAGCTGGTGAAAAATAAGTGAGTTGACTGACCAACCCGGTCAACTCAAAAATAAAAGCAATGGAGCCTAAAAGGAAAAGAGCCCCACCGCTACTGCTTAAACAATGCACATAACATGCAAGTCATCCAGATTTGTATAACACGCAAGCTATGCAAAACAACTAGAATTTGCTCATATTGGATCTACAACTTTGTTGATAGAAAAAGGGGTCAACAGTGGCTAGTGTAACTCAATAAGGGTTTTGTAATCAAGTGGTAACTTAAACTAAAGAACTTGGGTGGGTAACTAGATCGCATTAAAAATATTAATTGTTGCCTCTCTTACTCTCGGACGCTTGTTTAGGTTTGGGGTAAGTAGAGAATTCCTGGAATGGCATCCACCGATCTTGTCCCTTCGAAAGGTTGGTGTGGTCCACTAGTGTTTGTATGGGGGTCGGTAGAGGTCACTAGGGTAACCCAGGATGGGGGCTGGGACCTAGTGAAGACTCACCAGGGTAACCCATGACAACCTAGTGATGACACTCTTCTCTATTGCATACCTATAGGTCTTTTATCATTATTTTCCTTTGGGTTTGTTGTGGGCCTCTGGAAATGGTTGGTTTTCTTATGAGTCTCTTGTGATAGTAGTCTTGTGAGTCTCATGTGAGTCATGTGTGTATCCTCGTTTGCTTGCTTCCATCTCATGGGTTTGGCTGATATCTCCTAGCACGGGGGGTGGACCTAATGGTACCACATGGTTGGGTGGAGTGCTTTTTGCACCCATTGGGTCTTGTTCATCCTTCATCATGTTCGTGATGGCCCGTGTGAAGATTAAATACTTTCTAGATGGATCCAAATTTATGTACTCATTTTATTAATGGACTTTTGGAGATTATATCCTTATGGATACAATGTAATTATACGTATATTCATATGAAAATGTATTGTGTATCACGATCTTTTGTAATAAATGGTGTTATAATATTTAAATGATGATTCTTATGATTATGTATGTTGGGTTAATTTGGTATTGCTTGAGTAATGACGCTGTGGGCCCTTGAGGAATTTTGTTAGCTATTATTTGTACATCTTATTCATTTATCATGTTGTGGCATGTAACTCAATCCATATGTATGGTTTATGTTTAAAAAAATGTATTCACATTTTCATCGGTTTAATTTGATTAAGTCCTCTGGGCCTCATAGCGGGGGCATTACATTATCGAAACTTTGATTTAATGATAAATATTTTGTCACATGTAATTAGGATTTGAATATAAATATTATTATGCTATGTAGATGATTGTTTAGGCATCAACATTGAATCATCTTGCATCAATGATACTGAATATTGAAACATCCTATTTGATTGCGAAAAAATGCTTCTACATGCCCAAAGTTTTAATTAGATTAAATATGATGTATGGTATCTTTTAACATTGCTAATTATACATGTACTGGTGTAATTTTATAGCAATAAATCAATTCAATTTATTAAAAATTATAGATTTATTAGGTTAGGTAAACAAGTTCAATCTTATGATATAAAGTGAAAAATAGATTAACAAATTAGATTTATTTATGAAATTGCGATAGTATGGAGGAATGCAAATTTGAAAGGTAAACTCCTATATATTATCATTATAATGTATCAAAAAAAGATTGATTTCTCACATAGAAGAGGAAATAAATGATTGATTATAGTCACGTATTCCTAATCAATTTGATGGAATCTATTAGATTGAGGATTGATGATAACATGACCATCTAGTTGGCAGTATAGATAACTAAGGTGAGCACATAGCGAAAATTTGATCCATAATGTGATAGCACACTAATTTTGGGTTGATAGATGCACATAATTATGTGTATATAAATTCCCTTTCCTAGGAACCATGCTCAAGTTTCTAGGTCTTATATAACAATGATAATAATTATGTTTATTACCTCCAATAGTGATGTCAACTAATTTTCAATAACTTGTAACCTTAACTTATTATGGGAACAACTAGATAGCATCTTATTTTTATTTTTTTCCTTTAATTTTTATAGGTGAAAGTTTAATTTTAGAAATCTACCTAGGAGATACCAAATTAAATGTTATCTCTCTCCCCCTTCAACTAGGAAATTATCTCAAGTGGCAAACATGCATAACCTAGACCCTTGAATAAAATGCTCTATAACATTATATAACCATTTAATTCGTTCTTTCCCTAAGCTTGAGAGGATCAACTTCATAGTGTTCTTTATCTATAATAATTCTTGCCACTTGAGTTAAAGGAATAGATTCTACATGCTAGTTATACTTAAACCTTAATCTATATACCCAACACATTTTATTTGTAATATGGTCATCAAGAAATAAATCATTATTTGTCACTATGTTGAAGTTGGTTGAATGCTTTATTATATGGCTCATTTATTCTTGTACACCTCACCCTCTATAAACTTATCAATAAGAAGTTCATCCATTATAGTATTTTGTGCTAGGTTTTTATAATTGGTGGTGTTATATTACTTTCAAATGATTAGATCCATGTTAACCAACTTAAATTCCTTTTAGGGCACACAACTATTTCACTTGCGATGGTGTGATATTTTTCATCTCTAATGAGCTACTGGTTGTTGCAAGTGATTGTCTAAAAATTCCTATGAATTAGCCTATGTCGATTAATCCCTAACCTTTGCAGGTTTCGAATTGAACCAAGAGAAATTGTAGTGTGAGAGATCAGTGACAAAAATGTTGTGCCAAGGCTCATGCACTTGCTTCCCAAACCATTTCCTCCCCTAGAACACTAAATGTTGAATTGATCCCTATTTATCCAACCTTCGTCAAACCAAGGGAGGAAGTTCATCTGAATCTTATGTGTTATCTTTTTTCCTTGTGCTCCATTGCCCTTGAGTTGTCCTTACTTGGGGGCATATCATTGTGGTGACATGCTTGTCTTTTAGATGCATGTATGCTACCTTAAAGAAATTGCTTCCGATAAGGTGTGCACAATCTCTTTAATGTGGGGGCATACACTCCACTCTTTGTTAGATTGTGCACACACCACGAGATTTAGTTTGTACACTTTTATCACACACCATGACATGTTTTAAATTACCTTGTAAACTAAGCCTTTTGCATTGCAATCCTTGGATTGATTTTTCAATTCAATTTTCTTTCCTAAAATGACTCTTAATAAGCATGAGCCTTACTAGGCCAACATACTCATGCTCTCTTCTCTCTTCATGTGTTGCTCCTTTTGTCTTGTTATTATATTGATAAGATCCTAAGTCCCTGGGGGCTTGGTGTGTCTTGCCTCTTTAATATCTTGATGAAAGCTTTTCAATTCTATTTTGTACTTTACCGAGAGTATGAGCATGGGTTCATAATATCGCTAAAGTTGGGGCTAAATGTAGCATCATAAATTGTATCCCTATACATTTTTGTAATCACTTAGGCCTCGATTTAGTGTGAGGGCCTTCCATGTGTTCTAATTATGCCCGATTCACTTAGTCAAACTTCACATTGCAATCCTTATTTTCACCTTTTTGTTTAGTTTGTTGTTCAACCCTAATAGGCTGGACGAGAGCACCTCAGGTGTCCTTGTCCAACCTAAAGGGGCCCAATTTTGGACCCTTAAACAATTGGAAAATGTAGGTGAGGATTAATTTTCCATGTTGGCCCGCTTCAAAAATTCAAATTTGTTTCATGAGGTGAGGTATAAAAGAAAGCATTACCCACTCATTTGAGACAAGTCCATCACATCTCAATTATATGTTTCAAGTTTGAATTCAAATTCAAGTGAGCAATTCATCAAGCATTATCAAGGCAGTGAAGGAGAGGTCAAGTATTCGGATTTCAATCATTTAAGATGGAATCCATGATGAAGATATTGTGAAGACATTTATACACTCCTACATGACACATCAACACTTTCATAAATACCTTAAAGCAAGATTCATGAAGGCATAACATTCCAGTTTCAACATTTCAAATTCCAAATCTAGCCTTTGACCTTTTTAAGGCATGCTTTCCATTTCTATTTCAATTAAATTATAGAGTTAATTCCAAACCAGGGGTTTGAACTAGGAAAACCCTATCAGCTACACAATTTTATTTCTCTTGTGTGTAGGTGATAAATTCAAAAGACAACAGTTAGAAGATAAGACATACACATAGGTTTAACTTTTGCAAAAGTAGAAATTGGAGGACAAGGTCACCTCAAGTGAAATTTTCTGGCACTTCTCCAATGAAACTTCAAGGGAACACTCAGAAAAACATCCTAGTTCTTGAAAGATATCTATTGTTCGCATCTGAGCTCTTGGACAAGGGTGTCCCAAGCAAAATTGTCTGACATTTTTGAGTCCAACTTTTAGACATAGATTTCTCTTTGCTTAATCTTTCTAGATCTATACTTTATGTCTGCATATATGATCTGAGATTGTTTGTGCATGTTGATTACAATCAATTTCACATCTTTAGCACTAGTTCTTGCATTTAATTAACATTTTTTCATTGCTCATTTTCAATTCCCAATTCAAGGAGTACTAAATTTACCTCGTGCTTAATCCTTTTCAATCATATTTGAGATTGAAGCAAGTGGATCCATTTTCCTTCTAAATGTAATCATTGAGGAAGAAGCTTTAGTCCCTAGTTTGCATGCATAAACTTGTGAACCCTATTTCCTATAATCTCAATGTGATGTTAGAAATGCATATGAAAGTAATATAAAAGATATTATTGATCATGCATTGAAATGCTATATAGAATGATGAATTAATAGAAATGCATTAGAAAGATATATGTATATGTTTGTATCATGATGCATTGTATAGTCATGTTGAATAATTATGCATTGAATAATCATGTAGAATAATAACTATAAGATTGATTCTAAGTTGAATAAAGGAGTTGCATTAATTATCATGTAGAATGTGAATTTGTCTAAGATGCATACACAAAGCCATTTAGGAGAAATGAGAAGTTTATTCATAGGAAATTGCATGATCATAAGATCATTATTGTTGTTGGATATTGTTGTTGCTAAGATATGTTGTTGTCATTGATGTCAACATGTTCCTATGTTTGGTGTTCCGGTAATTGCATTGGGTTGATTTGGTTGGTTTATCTATTTGGATGCTGAGTCAACTAAAGATACCTTGTTCTTTATTGATTCCATGATGCTATGTGGTGATTTGGTTGAGTTATGGATTCTAGTATGAAGACTGTTTTTCAGTATTCTATTGTTGGGAGAGTCTGGTATTTGATTCGTTGTGCTCTGGTATGATCATATCTTTGGTTGTAGATTTGGGAGAATGTTTTGGATGTTCATGTGTATCTACATTTCATATGGCTCATGATTTGGTGCTCTGCAAGTCATCTTTCTAGTTTGAATTGCTGCTGTTAAGTGTTCTTGAGTGTTAGCGTGTTGATCAATGAGGATTTGATTAAGTGGTGTTGGTGCAGCTATTGTGGATGGTTATAACGTTCTTGTTGGTGTTTCTTGATCGTGTCCTATTTGTTTTGGTTGTCCGTATTGATCCTTGTGTGCGGTATTGGTGATTTTGTTGATCCGGTGATATTCATGATGTTATGCAGTATTTTTGGTGGTGTAGCATGTTTTTGATTAAGGAAAACAGGTTTTAAGGGACCTGAAACCCACTTACATATCAAAAAGAAAAGCATTAGAGAAGAAAGAAAGGACAAAATGAAGAAAGAAATGAAACAAAAGACCAACACAAAAGACAACAGCCAGAGAAAAGTACAACAAAAGACCAGTGAGATATTGGCACACCTAAAACAAAACTGGAACATCTAGGTGAAAATCTTTATGGTCTCCTCAGCATCCTTGACAAGCATCACCATTGCATTTGCTACCTCTTTAAGGTCTTTGCTTTCCTGCACCTGTTGATTACCTTTAGTCTTCAACTCCAACTCTTTAGCATTTTGCCTAGTTCTGCGTCTGGAAGAATGCTGGACAGAGCTAGAACCCAACTCATCATCAACAAACACAGTATCTTTGTTCTGCTTATCCTTCTCCTGGCAGGCAACCAACACATTCATATTTTGGGAAGTCACCGTCATCACAACAAAGCTATGCTCTGTGATTTTCCTCAGAGCACTTTCAGTTTTTTGAACCTTGTTGTTTATCAGTTCATAATCAGACTCACCCTTTTCTTTGAGAGTCCTCACCACATCCTCTAGGTGCTTCACATCTCCCTTTATGATCTCAACCTCCGACTAGTCAGGAATATCTTTTTCATCCCCTGCTTCACTATTATCCTCCAAAATTTCCTCTTTTCCTTTATCATTAATATCCTTAACCACATTATCAATTTTGAGCTCCATCTCTCTCTATTTTTCCTGAATGTTGGTAATATTATCAACCACCCACTTCTGGAACTTAAACATTTCCAGAGAGCTATTTCTAACATCATTTAGAATAGTATCCACATCCTCCATGTTCTGGGCAGAATCCTCGGCCTAGGGTTGCCCTCCTCCATATTATTCTGAACCTCATCCCTGTTGTCTGTATCATAGGGACTCTCCTTCTCCTCTGACTCATCAAAATCTTCTTTACCCTGCTCATTATCCCTGTCTCCTTTCTCACCCTCCACCTCCTTCTCCTGCTCATGCTTCGCCTCCTTCTCCACCTCCTTCTCTTGCTCCTGCTCAGGATCAATCATCTCTTCAGCATCTTCTTCAGCTTTCTTACTAACCCTCAATTTCTTTTTAGGGGGAGGATTGGTAGAATCCTCATCAGACTCAGAACTGTCATCATCCTCAGAGATATGGGTACTCTCCACAAGGGGATAATCCTTATTGGCCTTAACTTTACCCTTAAGATACTTATAAATTAACAGAATAAGACCTTGGTGGGCAATGGGGTAGGAATTGGGTTTCTTAGCATGGTCAACCAAACTGTCATTAAGGGAGGAGGCTAGATAGAAGGGCATAAATATCTTAGAACCATGGCGAAAGTGATTAAGGATAACAAAGTGATAATTATAGACTTTTGAGAACCTACCATCAACAGTTAGATACTCCATTAACACTTTCAACATTTTCTACCAAAAGGAGTTTACCTGGTTAGGGAGATAATAGGAAATATTATCCTTTTTGGCAAGGAGAGCCCTTTCTTCTTCGTTCTTGGGGAAATTTTTGATGGCTTCCACTGAGAACTTACGATCTCTATAAAACTTGATGCCATCCTTCTGCAAAACAGTCACCTCGGCCACCAAATCTTCATCCACTCTCTAGCTCTGACCAAACAGAGTAACTCTGTTATTTTTCCAACCCTTGGTAAAACCACGGGAAATGGGCTTCTTGCTCCCATGCAATTTCTCCATATAATCAGTGAAGCTATTTTTATGTAGCCTTCTCTAAATTTTCCTTTCACCCTTCCAACTATCACAGCTTGTGGGCTCATTACAGTTGAGATTTGCACCCATAATGTAGAAGCATTTCAAATCGAAACCCTTAGGGGAGCACAAACTAACCAAATGCTGAAGAACAAAGAAGCTGGAATCGAAAACCAAGGTAATTATCTTGTTTTTCAAGTAGCCCTTTAAAACATGCAAATTAACCCAGTACTTAATATGATAAGGCCTTTCACACCTATACTCATTAATGCGACGCTTGAGACATGTCATCATCTGACAATCTGCCTCACTCCAAACTCTGTCATTGAAGTCCGAACCAAAAAGGGTAATGATGAGATTAATATGTACCATTGATCCTATCATAAAATAATTGCTCTTGAACTTTGTTCTTACATGATGACTCTCCGATATAATTAGCATCTTTCGCTAAAATGATCCCCTCATTAGATAACAAATCGGCTACCCTATTACCTTCCCTAAAGGTATGGGTAATAACCACACTATCACAAGAATATAACATTTTTTTTGCCTTATCAATGATATTTTGGATATTCCAAGAAGGGGAACTAATACCTTTAATAACATGTTGCGGTTGATCTTAGAGAGATTTCCGGTGGTGATGCGTGTTTGGAGATTTGATTTAGGTCGATTCTATGTCGTCTATGGCATTATATTGGTCCGATGGTTGATCTATGTATTGTGTGATGTAATTTTGTAATTGAGGCTTGAGGAAATGGCCGACCTTGTAGTCAAGGTTGACGACTTGTATAAATAGGTGTTATATTCATGTATTTTGTGTGTCGATGTGGTGTCTGAATTATCAGAGAGTGGTGTATGTGTGCATAAGTGAATTTATCCTTCGGTATGATGTATTGAGTAAAGATTATTGCAGGGTAGACAAATGAGCTTAACCGAAACTATCATCACGTATTAGCAGATGCTATCTTTGCAGTTCATGTAATATGGATTGTAGTTCAAACATTATTGTAAAGTAGTGAACCTTCCCTGAGGGTTGGAGCCTTCTGGGTCATTGTATTTTGAGCAGTGAGCTCTAGACAAATGCAAGTGCATTTGCCATTGTAATATTTACACATACTAGTGCAAAGTATCATCTTATTATGGGTAGGTTCCCATCGTGGTTTTTCCCTTAACCGGGTTTTCCACGTCAAAACCTTGGTGTTATGCGTGTTGCTGTTATTATCTTTATCTTTATTCTTGTTGCAGTTGATTGAAATATGAGATTGTGCTTAAATTGTTAAATCCAGTGAAAAATGATTCACCCCCCCTCTCAATTTTCCTTCATTATTGTTGCCAATAATTGGTATCAGAGCTAGATTCTCCGAAAAAAGCTTGACCACTTGAGGAGATCCGAGATGGTAACCTATGTGTCCAAGAAGGAGAGTCCAAGATTTGATGGAAGCAATTATACTATATGGAAGGACTTGATGGAAGTTCACTTAAATTGTCTTGGAGATGAGTATTCGAAGATTACAAAGATTGTCTACAATGTTCCTCAGAATGGATCGATTACGACTGCTGAGATCAAGGATGTTGAACATAACATAAGAGATAAGGAAGCATTATTAAGTGCCTTGACCGATTTAGAGATGACTAATGTGATGGGTTTGAAGATTGCACAAGAGATCTGGAAGAAGTTAGAGACCTTGTATGAAGGAGATGCACAAGTCAAAGTAGCTAATTTATAGAGTTTGAAAGGGAAGTATGAAGCATTGAAAATGGGAGAAGATGAAAACATAACATCCTTTATGGCTAAGGAGAATGAGCTTGTCATGAACTTCAGATGTGCCGGTGGAACTCTTGAAGAAGATGAGATTGTTGCTAAGGTGATGAGATCATTGTCTCCTGCTTACAAGCATAAAGTAGTTGCTATTGATGAGATCTGGAGAGTGACTACCATGACCAGATACATGTTGGTAGGAAAGCTTGTTGCATTTGATTTGAGCAAATTTGGAGAATCAAATGGTAAATTTGAGACTACATTTAGAGCTTATGTATCCGGGAAGCAGAAGTATGATCCAGGAGAAAGTTCATGTTGGGTATCCAGATATGAAGGAGAGAAGAGAGAGAAGGAAGAGTAAGAAAGAGAATTGGATGAGCTTGAAGCCCCTATTGCTCGAATATTGCTTAAGGGAGCCGATAAGTATGATGGAAAGTTACCTTTGAAATGTTTCTCTTGTAATAAGATAGGTCATTTTGCTTCTAGGTGCCTTGAGAGAATATCTAGATATGATAAGTATGATAAATATGTGTTGGGTGAATATTTTGTCACTAGCGTACCAATGACAAAATATATGATTCACACACAGCTATGTTGAGAAATTAATCTCTCCTCTCATCAAAGAGAGGTTTCCTTTGAATTTTCTTTTCTAATTAACAAGAAATTAAAATCTATGGGTAAGTATCGGGCATACAACTCTCTTTTTTTAGAGTCTATGTATTCTCCCTCCACTTTGTTATAATTCTCTATCACTTTTGATACTTAAAGAAATGAACAAATGAATCCAACAAACTATACTGAAACTTACAATAAGGAAGCACAAAGTCTCCCTTGAATGTAACACTAACTTAAACTAATTATTACAAATGATAAGAAACTTAACTTGCAGCCCAAAGTCTTCAAGTATAAATTCCCAATTATTTAAACTACAAGTAACAACAACAATACAAAGCCTACCACTAATCACTTAACATTATAAAATTTCCCAAATATGCAAGGAGCACAAAGTCTATTTGCACAATTCGAAATCTCTTTCATAAACTTTTAACAATTTCACCAAAAGATTCAAGATCACAAAGAATGATTATGAGAAATAAACATAAGAATTATTCCAATCACAATCACAAACTTGAGTCCAATGCAAAGTTTGGAAACTAGAGAGTTGTTATCTTTATTTCCTTGAATTGGCGACTCCGCTAGGGATACGATACACATCCAAAAGCCTCATGCTTTTGGTTTAAGTATACCAATATCCCATTCATTGTAATTCCTTTCCTTATAATTTATCAAACTTTCACCAAGGATATGTAAAATGGCTGCTCAAGGTCCTTGGGGGAATGCTTTTGGTCCGTTGACCCTGACTGTACACTTACATGTTCTTCCCGATGGTTCGTGGAAGAACTTTCCCAAGTTTTTGGGTGATAACACTCAACATCCTGATGAACATATCGTTGCATTTTATATTGCGTGTGGTGTTTTAGGAGTTGAGCATGAAGATGTATCTGTAAGGTTATTTATTGAAACCTTACAAGGTGTAGTTGCTGATTGGTTTCACCATTTGCCAAATAATTCTATCACAAATTCGACTAACCTCAAAACAAAGTTTGAGGAAAGGTTCAAACTTGCAGAAGATGAGTATGCACTCTTGGCATAATTGAATCAAATGAAGAAAGAACCACAAGATCCCATACGGGAATTTGTTGCTAAATTCAACAAGCTGCATAACCGCATCCCGGTTGCTTCTCAGCCTATCACTGCAAAGTTGAAGTGCTTCTTCATCAACGCTTAGTCACCTGAGGTGAGTTTCTTGTTGAGAAGAGCAATTCCAAGAGACCTTGCAGCTACACAACCTTAGCAGTTGAGGTTGAAGATGATCTTATCCTTGCGGGTAAGATAAAGATAGAGCCAAATGGGTCCAAAGAAAACTCTTCTTTGGGATCATGGTCTACCAAGAGAGCAGATACCATGGTTCAAAGGTTGGCTAATGAGTTGCTTTCCCTCAAAAAGAAAATAGCTCAAGGTGTATTTTCTTCCCCTTATGAACACATTCCTAGGAGGCCATATCCAAATATTGCTCCTAGTTATGTAGCTAGAAATCAAGACAAGCTTCCTTTGCCACCGGAAGGGCTTGCACTTGAGGCACCATCAACTAATGCTGTAGTGGAGGACTTTAAATCTGAACAAAGTGATCTTGTTGGTCTATTCCAAGAGGAGGAAGCAAACATAGCTGACGACTCTCAAATTTGGTTTATGCAGTTCCAGAAAGTTATTGAACAAAAAGAAAAGACCACACTAGGTACCATGGAGGAGGACAATCACATCATGAGATGTGAAAAGGTGAACATGCATGAAGATCCCAGTCAAGTTGAAATGAATGCATTCATGTTCCAAGGTCATGAACTTGGACATATCATGCATAAGAAACCTACCCCACAACTTGATGAAGATCATTTCATGAGTACTATAGAAGAGTTTTGTTCAAGTCTTGTTGACGATCCTCTCAAATCTGAAGTTTTGTGAACAACATGTTGAGGTAAGCAATGCAATCATGTTTTCAATTGACTCACATGAAGAAACTCATTCTTTTTAGCATGAGGTTGTAATTGAAGAAGCAATTGATAAAGGTGCAATCAACAAGAAGAATTATGTTTTTGCCTCATCAAGAGGATGTCCAATCAGACATCTTGCTTGGTTGAAAGCCAATGGAGAGCCATAGGTTCCACTTGTACATGAGCTTGAAGATACACTTGAGGAAGAGGCCAAACATGCATTTTCAGCTAAGCAAGAGCAATTTGGTTTCAAATATCTACTTTGGAGTAGCAATACATATGATTCATTTCAAGAGGAAGGTGAATTTGTTCATCTTTTCCAAGGAGTGTTGCATCAAGTCATGGTACAATTATTCGTGCTTCTATTGGTTGTGACTGATAATGATCATGCAAGGAAATGCAAGCTATTAAAGAAAGGCAGCTACTTTGGTGAACCTGTGAATGGTTTCATTTAGGAAGGTTTCCATGGTCAGTAAGTTTAGGTTAGGGTAGTTTCCTTTTTCAATAAGTGTAGTTGCATAAGTTTTTGTCTTGTTTTCAATTGGTTGCTTTGTGTCAATCTTGTTGTCTGTGTCTTTGTTGTTTGACTCTATAGCTCAATGGATACAAGCACTTGGAGTTCTAAATTCTACAACCTTCATTAGTGAAGGTTGTTCCCCAATTAGAGCCAGTTGTTGTCACCGATTTTAGCTAACCTTAATCGTTGTACAACCCCTATGAAACTTGTCCATTTCGTAGCCTACATCCTCCAAGGTCGGTCAAATTCCCTCATAAGTTGTGTCGGTTTGCATCTCCATTTTTGTCATTTTCATGTTTTTGCCTTCATCTTTTATTTTATCTTTTGTCTGCACTTCAGGTTTTAAAACCTGAAATGCAATGTTTCTTGTGTTTTCCTCCACGTCGGGTTTTAAAACCTGAAGTGCAGTTTTGGTCTGCCAAGTAATGCAGGTCTGCCCTTATGTGGAGGTCGGGAAATTTTTCTCATCTTGCAAGTCTAAGTGCAAGTTGGGGAATTTTTCCCATCCTGCAAGTTTGCCTATGTGCAGGTCGGGAAATTTTTCCCGACCTGCAAATTTGCCTATGTGCAGGTCGAGAAATTTTTCTTGACCTGCTAGTCTAAGTGTAGTTGGAGGAATTTTTCACGACCTACAGGTTTGCTTTTATGTGTAGGTTGACAAATTTTTTCCCGACCTGTTGGTCTAAGTGCAGGTTAGGGAATTTTTCCCGACCTGTAGGTCTGCCTTTATGTGCAGGTCGGGAATTTTTTCTCGACCTGCCGATCTAAGTGCAGGTCGGGGAGCTTTTCCCGACCTGCAAGTCTGCCTATGTGCAGGTTGGGAAATTTTTTCCAGACCTGCCGGTCTAAGTGCAGGTCGGGAAATTTTTCCTGACCTGCAAGTTTGCCTATGTGCATGTCGAGAAATTTTTCTCGACCTGCAAACTAGGTTTTGCCCAATTGCGGATCAGGTTTTAAAACCCGAGCAACAACCTTGACCTACCCAAGTGCAAATCGGGTTTTAAAATCTGTTCTGCTGTTTTTCTGTCTTTTTGTCTAAGGGTAATTTTGATCTTTTAGGCATCTTTCCAGATCTTTGAAGCTGGCGATCTGACGATGAATGCCATTTTTTGTGATGAAAATGTTGCAGATTTTGGCGGATAACTGACCTTTCTCCAAGTAAATCCAAAGGGAAGAAATTGAAGAATAAAGTGTCACATCGACACTAAGTTTTCATGTAGTTGTATTTTTAGATGCTGCAAGTTTTCTCCCAGCTCCATATTTTCTTTCTGCTGTAGTTATAGTCAAGTGGGACTGTGCAATTGAATTGGTCAACTGTGCCCACATTTTTCTCCACTCTTTTCCTATATAAGGACCCTCATTTGTAAATATTTATCTTTTATTATGCTTAACAAAAATCTGCCAATTTTTTTTTATCTCAATTAAGACTTTGTGCTTTTGATGTAAAAAAGCGGATTCAAGGAAATAAAGATAACAACTCTCTAGTTTCCAAACTTTGCGTTGGACTCAAGTTTGTGATTGTGATTGGAATAATTCTTATGCTTATTTTTCATAATTGTTCTTTCTGATCTTGAATCTTTTGGTGAAATTGTTAAAGTTTACGAAAGAGCTTTCCACTTGTGCAAATAGACTTTGTGCTCCTTGCATATTTGGGAAATTTTCTGATGTTAAGTGATTAGTGGTAGGCTTTGTATTGCTGCTGTTACTTGTAGTTTAAAGAATTGGGAATTTATACTTGAAGACTTTGGGCTACAAGTTAAGTTTCTGTAGTCACATAAATATGTCCATTTAATTAAATGAATATTTATGATTTATTTGATTATTTAAAGCATCAGTCACCTGTTAATTAATATTTAATTAATTCATCCTCAAACCCTTCTCCTATTAATTAAATAAATTATTCAATTTATTTAAATTAATTCATTAACCCACACTCTAAATCAATTAAATGAATAAAACATATTTGTTTAATTTAACCCCCTTTCCTCTTTGAAATAAATAATTAAAATATTTATTTAAATCCCTAAACTACCACCCCACTTGCATTCTCCTACAAATGCAAGTTGCAACCACAATTGAAATAAGTTAATTTTATTTTAATTAAAATCCTATTTTCCCTCACCCATCAAACCCACTTGCATCCTAAACCCATTCTAGATTCTTCTAAACCATTCCTAATTAGCCTAAACCCATCCCCTAATTATTGTCACATTCTTAAACAACTTGAAGTCACTTCTCAAAGCCTCAAAGTCTTTAAAAAACATTAAAGACTTTATGTCTTCAACAAGCTAACCCCTAAAGTCTTCCAAACCATTAATGGTTCTTACATAACCACTTATGGCTCTTACAGAACCATTAATGGTTAACTCAACTCACCCACATGGTTAGAGACTTTCCCTCTAACTCAATCTCTATTTAGCTCATGGGTCTCTTCAAGCATTCATTGCTTTGACCATGGTTATCCCCACTAACTCTTACACAAGAGTTTATCCATTGGATAAAGGGATTATTCATTCAACTCAAGGATAACCTTACCTCCTAAGCTAACCTTCATGTCATTTCAAGGATTTAATGCTTCTTCCCTTTCCTCTCAAGCCATCCGATGGTGACATTTGTCATCTTGGGATTGGGTTGAAAACTCTCACATGGATCATAAACCCATCAATCCTGACCCTTGTTGAGATTACTCAATCTCAACCATTCATTTCTCTATTTTTTTTCTATAAATAGAGCCCATTCCTTCATAATCCAGATCCATAAATCATGTATGCATCTAAGTTATAGTTAATTTGAGAGAGAACATTTAGGAACATAGTTACTTTGTTTTTCTTTTGGTGAAAATTGACAATAGCTTAACTAACTCATTTTCTCTCATTCCTAGCTAATTTGCATTGGCATAATCTCATAATCATTTTCAATCTTGAATCTCCATAAGACTTCCATAGTAGTGCAAAGCTGAGAGCTACACTCATTGGCAACTTGGAGAGGAGAGGAACAAGGGAGGAGCAACTATGAACATATTGGCTAGCATTTGGAAGAGTGTAGTGTATCTCTTTGTTCTTTGTATGCTTTTCATTACATGTTTAATATCTCTCTTGATATGCTTGCTTAGGATAGTCTTTCATTTCTGACACTAATACTAACATTTGCCTATCTTGTGTTGGCGTGTTTCCTAACAATCCTTTTTGCAGAGCATCATTTGGTGAACCCGACGTGAATCGAACATGCAACCTTCTGATCTGAAATTTGATAAAACTACTAACATTTTGCTTGTTGAAATTGACACACAGGTCGCGCTTTAGCGCTTTTGAACACGCTTTAGCACCTTCAAAAGTTGGCATTTGAGTGCTTTTGTTTGGAGAATAGCGCTATTTTCTTTCAATTAGTGCTACTGTCTCTATTTTAGCACTATTGCTCTTCAAATAGCGTTATTGTAATTAGTTTTGCGCTTCTGCGCTCTCTGTTTGAATTTTTTTTATTCTGTTTGACATATTCTTTTAGCATTGTTGTCCATATTTTAGCGTCATTGTCTTTCTTTTAGTGCTCATCTGTGATTTAACGCTTTTGCGTTAAATAACACTTTTGTGTTTACACAGAGTAGTGCTATTGTAACAAAGAGTTGTAAATTTTTTTATTGTATCCGAAAATAAAAAAAATTTAGGCTTGTAGAAGCCCACCAAAAACTTGTTTTTCACTAACTGTTTGATTTTTTTTATGCAGGTTTTTACTAACTTCTTTTGCATGATTTGAAGAGTTAGATTAGGAAGTTTTAATTGTTTTTTTACTAACTTTGTTTTTAAAGTTGGGTTAAAAAGAATTCACTTTCTCTTTTGGGTTAAAAATTAACTTCACCTTTCATTTGGGTTATAAAAAATCAATCAAATTTTCAATTTGGAACTTTAAAAAAAACCTCATTTTGCAAGTTAAAAAGATCCACAAACTCAATCAAACAACTTTGTTTTTCTTGCAAGTTAGGAACAATTTTTCATTTTGGGTTTAAAACAAACAAACAAAATTTTATTTTTTTGCAAAATGGCTAAAATTCACAATCAATTTTCATTTTGCAAGTTAAAAAGAACCAACAACTTGTCAAAGTTCTATTTCCAAATCAATTTTCATTAAGAAAACGTGCTTCATTTTGGTTGACCAGGATTTCAATTTCATAGATTAAACAAGATTTTGCCTTGAAGTTAAAAAGAACACCATGTTTGTTGGAGCAACATCTCCAAATATCTTTTAAACCACATTGCAATAAATCAGTTAAAAAGAACAAGTATTTTCAGTGATTGGCACACTTGTGCAAAAATCTGTAGAGTGGTCCTACTTCTAACACACACTATCCTCTCCCTTGGCTTTTTGTGGTTCTAGGTGCAAGAGAAAAGTGTTAGTAACGCTCAAAATTTTATCTTTTTAAAGAGAGGCTTGCTAAGAGACACATCACTCTTGGGAACGACCTCGCGTGGTAAATCCTTCAAGCCGCTATAGAAATCAGATGAGAGCGAAAGCTGTAGCCTTGGGTATAGCTATTCCTACAACGTAACTTGCCGAAAGGAAAAATGGGCCCCACCACAAGTTACAAGGCTCTTAAGTGAGTCATTGCAGAATGAACTTATGTCCAAAAACATCGAACATTACTAGACACCTTTTATTATAGAAACCCACCCATTCTATTTGATTGAGAATATTGTGATAAGTTCAGTGCAAGAACATAGATGGTTTTGCTCCCAAGATACTCACCATACATATTTCCTTGAGTAGAAACAAGGATTTTTGAAAGGCTACTTGGAGCTTGATGAAAGTGGTGACTCCCCCATCATAGGGATCATCTATTTGTTATGCTTGCGCAAGACTTAGTAGATCACATCCTTACCTACCACGACAAAATTCATAAGGTATGTAGTACCAAAGTTGAAGAAATATCAAGATGTGGGCTGAAATTATCACAACTGGCCATTGACCTTAGGGATAAAGTGTGTTCGAAGTATCTTCGTTTTGTGTCAGACTAGTAAACATACAAAACATTTGAAAAGGGTCGATAAAGTTCATGATTGGGTTGATTTAGACCCACACCTATTTGTGCCTTTTGAGGCAAAATTATTGTGCTTGTGTGCTTGCTCTGTTTTCTTGTCAAAGAAATTCAAAACAAATTCAAACCAAGTATTCATCCAACACAATTTTCCATCAAACATTTTGACCAACAGCCAAACATCAAATAAAGTGCAACAAGATGTCAAATTATATGACCAACATTCAAATCTTGAGAAAAAGGAATCTTCATCAACATATCAACTTGAAGAAAAGACCATTGAGTTCAAAGGCTCTTACCAACATAAGGAATTTTTTCTATCTCAATAGATAAATTTTTATCTCACACATAACTTTCTTGCATCATATGCGTTTGTATCTTCAAGGCAAATCCAATGAATTTTATACAGAACCTTTGAAAAATAGAGCTTTTACTCACTATAGAGCCTTGAGTTATCACAAAAACAAGGAGGCAAAATCAATCCCGCTTTCTTTCCAAACATCTGCATCACCTATAACATAGCTCAAGAAGAACCACCAACTCCTGAGAGAGAAGAGGAAGAAGAAGTCCCCTTTGTGATATAAAGTTTTTATTGAGGTCCATATTCCATCCACTTTCACATTCATACATCATCAATCCATTCAACTCTCAAAACATAAAAAGGTATTGTCCTAAAGTTCTTTTTAGATATTGCTTAAATCAAAACAACACATCAATTTTAGAGTGACTCTACATCTAGGATCAATCATCCTAAGAGGCATTTTCTACAAAGGTTAAAACTGGCTTATGAGTGCATCCTCTCATTACTAGGTAGCTTGGTTTTGTAACACATCTCAAACCTTGCTATACCTTATCACATCAAAATTGTTGAAAACACAAGTGCAATCCACAAAGGAACTTTGGTAACATCCAACCTTCAGTGTTAGAGATCCATCTTCTAAACATTTCACAAAACACTTGTCTTTCATCAAACATTTCATCACCACCTCATAATCACTTTCACCAACCTCAAAAACTTTCAAAAATGGCTCACACCAGATCAAAAACTAGACAACTAGAGATTGAAGAGGAGGAAGAAAACCTCAACAATTTCCATGAGGCCGTTGGAGGAGGCACAAATGATGAAGACACAATCCTAGGTTCAATAGACTTTTTGACGAAATCCTTAGAAACAACACAGATGCTCATTTTATGAGACTTGCTCAAGAGGGTGCTAAACTACCCTCTGTTTTTGATACCGCACATATACATCTGACATCTGAACAAATTCGTAATGATGGTGGAAGAGGAAGGGATTACTACCACTATGATCTTAATCTTCAAGGGAATCCCCCACCTCCCCCTCCAACAGAAATAGACATGTTTAGACAACAAGTCAAAAATCTCACTCAACAACTCAATAGTGGTGTGAGGACTACCCTGTTTTCTCTTAACGATATTTGTCCCTATCCTTTTGATAGGAACCTACATATGCCACCTTTTTTGTGAGGGTTTGAAACACCTAAGTTTGAAAAGTATAGGGGCAAAGAAGACCCTCGAGATCATGTACGAGAATTTCACTCAGCTTGCCTAGAAGTGGCTTATGAAGACACCTATCTAATGCGCCTCTTTCCTCAGAGTTTGGGAGACACAACCACACAATGGTTTTCCCGATTACCAGGTGGCATTAGAACATTTGAGGAACTAGTCCAAAATTTCATTGCCCATTATTCACATAAAATAGAACAAGATGTTACCATGGCAGATCTATGCAACACCAAACAAAAACTAGGGGAGTTGTTTTTAGCTTTCCTCCAATAGTGGAGGCAACTATCTAGCAGACGATCTCCTCATTTGCCTAAACAAGAACTAGTGGAAATATTCATTTCCAACTTGAACGATGAGATGGAATTCCATTTAGACATGAAGGGCACAAAGTCCTTTGAAGACATGATCACCCAAGGATTGAAATGTGAAAGAGACCTCATCAAAAAGGGACTCATCAAAATCTATAACAAGCCTAAAGATGACCCTCGTCCATGTTTTAATAGTGATTAACCCAATTTATGGAACAAGAACAAGAACATTGTCAATGATGGGGTAGTAGACGTAAGAATAGTAAAGATTGCACAACATTTGGTTAGATTTGCGGGGCAAAATCCCCCTCCTAAAAACAAAACTATCACTCATCCACAAAATCAAGGTCGAAATGCGCTACAAGAAGAACCAAGACAATGACAACAAAACTATAAACCAAAATGTACATACACACCCCTAGAGGAACCCATCAAAAAAATATTGCGTCAACTAGTCTCTTCTAATCTTGTGACCTTACTGAAAACATCTAACTATGAACCTTAGGTCAAACCTCCATGGTGGAGAGATAATGAACATTGTGAATTCCACCAGGGAAAAGGACTTAAGACAAGCAATTGCCATCGACTAAAAGATCTTGTTCAAGATCTCATTGACATAGGAGAAATTGAAATAGGACATGACCCTAAAACATCAAATGACGATCATCTAATGTTCAAAAAACCACTTCCATCACATGATCAAAGGGGTCCTTCCACCTCAGGGTGCAACACAGATAATACAACTAATTATACAGAAGCTATCTATAATTATACCATTAATCACCTCTATGACACTAATGAACAAGTTGGAACTCTCGTCATAAAAGATCCAAATACTACATGCAACATTGTTACGCGTCATAGAAAGATTACCATTCGAGCAACACCACAAGGAACGACACCCCTGCCCAAGCAATATAATCTTGTGGAACAATTGGATAAAATGCCTGCACTGATATCCATATTAGAGCTTTTGCACTTATCTCCTTCACACAAAACAATCTTGGATCAAGCTCTCCAAGAAGCGTCCATCCCCGCCAACCTACACAAATCAATTTCAAGCCATGGTTGGTAGTCTCAGGTCATCACCATGCCTTACTTTTTCTGAAAGTGATAACGCTTCATTCTAACAACCACATAACACATCCCTTCATATTGAAGGATTTATAAATTAACATAGAATCAAGTGAGTCTTGATTGACAATGGAGCTGACCTAAATATATGCACCTTGCAATTGGTCACAACATTGGGATATGCAGTAGAATCAGTGGATCCCAGCAAAAAGATAACCATTAAGGCCTATGATGATGCAGAGCGTTCTTCCAAAGGAGATGTTGTATTTCCTATTAGAGTGGGTCCAGTGGTGAAGCACATCATCTGCCAAGTTCTGGACCTTCCTCTGCCATATAATCTCTTGTTAGGAAGACCTTGTATACACGCCATGCAAGCTGTTCCATCCACCTATCATCAATGTATCAAGTTTCCCCATAACGGTGTAGAAATCACAATCCTTGGTGATGCAAATCCATTTGTATATTGTAACAATATTAACCATCAGCCAGAGATCACCGTACCTAACAACCTAGAAGCTATCCCTTCCACATCCTATGTTAGTCCAACCTCTCTTTCTAGTTCAATCACCCCTATACCAAAGCAAGAGAAGTTGAAAATGAAAAATGGCTGAGGAAGGTCTTGGGGAATATAATCTAAGCCGACTCTTTTGTGTTGGGAAATTACCCACTTTCCCTAGAACTTATGGCAAGCCTCAAAAGTTTCTTCAACCACCATTGACCAAGCCAACATGTACTTTGGCACAATTCATCCCTCGTAGAAGTCCGGAAGAGGAAACCAGAGATGAGGACCTGGCCGAATGGATCTACAAAGACCCTATCAACACAACAATCCCATAGGCTAAGCTTCCTACTGATAAATATGGCAAAGGTCCCACTATTATGCAAGCTAGAGCACTTTGGGACACTCCAAACAAGGACGAGATGAGCCCTTGCAACTTGAGTTAAAACACAAAGATAAAACAAGACTCGGCTTTCAAAAGGAATCTCTTCCTAAACTTAGATTCAAAGGCAAACCCAACGAACCCATGTATCAACCAGTTACTCCCAAAAAGCCATCTTTGATCATATCTGCAACACCAATACTCCCAATAGTTGTACCAACCAGACCGACCAAACTGAGAATAGCAACAGTGGCACCAACAACAACATCAACAACAATGATAATCCCATTAGTAACAACAGTCATACCAACTGTATCTACAACACCAATAACCCCAACAACAACATCAACAACACCGATAATCCTACCAACAACACCAACAATCTCACCTATCAAAGTGCACAAACCTATGACCAATACACTCTTCAATACGAAAGACATCCCAACATGGTACAATAATCAGATGTTAGAGGGTGATTTAGAGACCGACTCACATGAGTGGGAATTTGATTCAGTGAATCTAAATATTTCAAACGAAGAAGACACATCACCTCCCCATCCTCATAAAGATATTCCAGTCTATGGAGAGGCCTGGATTAAAACCTTTGGGTTTGTGAGCAAGAAGCACCTTCCATAGGTCCTACATCAAATCCGACATGAGAATCTGACAAGGAGAGTACCATTGATGAACTTCACTCATCTATATTAACCCTCACTGACACCTCCTCTGAACTCAACTTAATCGATGAGGTCATGCCCACAATCCACCCCGAACTCATAGACTGGAACCAGCCCAATCCCCCATGTCTTGATCACTTCCAAAACGATGAGGCGCTCAACGAATTTTTAGAAATAGGGGATCACATACCAAGTGGGGATCACAAAGTTAGATTTTCCATTGAACTTAATAACACAATGTACTTTGGGGCAGATGCCAAACCTTTCAGCTACAAAAATATCACAATAAAACATGGATCTTCCAGTGAAAACCACACTGTGGCGTTGTTTGATCCCAAAAATGTAAAAATAAAAAACACATCCAAAGGTGAAAACCTCTCTGAGGCTCTTGTGGATGAAAGGTTTGACATCCTCCCCTCTAGTACAAATCAGGAGAGATAGACAATCCTAATCGAAGAGATGAAAGAATTCAATGTGGGGACCCCTGAGACTCCTCACCAAATACATTTGGAATCTCTACTAACTCTAGAGGAACAACCAAAGTTTGTGGAATTCTTCCAGAAACATCAAATCAACTTTGCATGGTCTTATGTAGACATGCTTGGCTTAGATCCTGATTTGGTCATGCATCACCTAACCATAGCAGAAGGAGCTAAACCTATAAAACAAAAACTTAGAAAGATGCACCCACAAATTGCTATTCTTGTCAAGGCATAACTCAAAAAACTCTTAGATGTTGGTTTCATCCGACCAATCGATTATGCAGATTGGATCTCCAACATTGTACCCATCGGCAAGCCTAATGGGGGCATTCGTATCTGCACCGACTTCAGGGATTTGAACAAGGCATGCCCTAAGGATGACTTCCCCTTACCAAATATCGACATGATTGTTGATCTCACAACAAATCATGCAATGCTTTCTCTTATTGGTGGATTTTCAGAGTACAACCAGATCAAGGTTGCTCCAGAGGATCAACATAAAATTTCTTTCACATGCCCATGGGGAACCTACTATTGGAATGTGATGCCATTTGGTCTGAAAAATGCGGGGGCGACCTATCAAACATCTATGACTACCATCTTTCATGATATGATGCACACCATAATGGAATATTATTTTGATGATTTACTAGCTAAATCATTAACAAGAGAGGGTCATCTGGAAATACTGGGTCAAATCTTTGACAAATTAGAGCAATATCATGTCCGTCTTAATCCAAAGAAATGTGTCTTTGGAGTAACCTCTGGGAATCTCCTAGGATACATTGTCTCAACCAAGGGCACTAAAGTAGATCTGACGAAAGTCAAAACAATTATGGACATGTCACCTCCTAAGAACATCAGTTAGTTAAGGACACTACAAGGGCGACTACAATCAATTCAAAGATTCATTGCACAATTGGCTGATAAGTGTCATCCCTTCACGCATCTGTTACACAAGAATATCCACTTTCAATGGGATACAAAGTGCCAACAAGCATTCCAAATGCTTAAATACTACCTCATGAATGCACCCTTGTTGATTCCACCAGATCCAAGTAGACCTCTATTGCTATATATTTCAGCTACTAATACGCCATTAGGAGTACTGCTGGCCCAACACAATGCAAAAGGAAAAGAATGTGTTGTATACTATATCTCTCACACATTGGTAGACTATGAACTCAATTACACACCTATTGAGCGAGCTTGCCTAGCAGTAATTTTGGCAGCCACCAAATTGAGGAACTACATGTTGACACCCAAGGTACAATTCATTGCCAAAATCGATCCACTCAAATACTTGCTCAACAAGGCAGCATTAACAGGCCGCTTGGCCAAATGGGTTATGATTCTGAGTTAATTTGACATTGAGTATGTGGATCACAAGGCTATCAAGGGGCAAGTTATTGTAGATCAGTTGGCCGATGCACCTCTCACAGGTGACCATCCTCTTGTTTCAAACTTTCCAGATGAAGAGATCTTCATGATCACAACACAACCTTGGAATCTATACTTTGATGGCTCATATACTAGGCATGGCTCAAGGGCAGGTATTCTTTTCATTACACCTCAAGGCGATAGCATCCCGAAGTTATACAGGCTCACTTTCCCATGCACCAATAATATAGCATATTATGAGGCCTAAATCATAGAACTCAGATTGGCTATACAATTGCATCTCAAAGAGCTACAGGTATATGGAGATTCTTAGTTAGTCATCCGACAAGTCATCGATGAGTGCCAAACTAAGGATGACAAGCTCATGCCATATAAAATGATGGTGGATAGCTACAAAGAATCATTTACAACTATCATCTTTGAGCAAGTACCTAGAGATCATAATCGAGCTGCTGACGTAATGGATACAATTGCATCTCTCTTAGATCTTCTACAAAATTCAACACACTACGAGTTCTTGGTAGAACAAATTTGGATCCTCGCGTATGATATCCCTGAAACTGAAATGATATGTCACCTTGTCGGTTCTGAATCCCCATGGTACGATGAGTTCTTCACTTAGCTCCATGATCACACACTTCCTCCCAACCAATCCAATAACCAACACAAAACCTTCATACGCCAAACCACTCGATACACCATCATTGCCGACACCCTATACTAGCAAAGTCTTGATGGTACTCTCCTTCAATGTCTGAACAAGACAAGATAATAAAGGCCTTGGAAGAGGTACATGAAGGAATTTGTGGGGCTCACTCAAGCGGTCCTTCCTTAGCAAAGAAAATCATGCGCGCTGGATACTATTGGCCATCCATGGAAAAAGACTTCTATTATTTTGTCAGAAAATGCAAGAAGTGCCAAGTCCACAGAGACCTGATACATGCACCAGCACAAGAATTGCAACCAATCACAACACCATGGCCCTTTTGTCAATGGGGACTTGACCTTATGGGTAAAATCCATCCATCTTCATCCAACGACCACAAATTTATCATTACCATCACCAAATACTTCACAAAGTGGATCAAAGCCGTTCCACTTACCCAAGTCACTAGCAAGAAGATCGCCTCATTCATCCTTGATTATATCATCTGCCGGTATGGTGTACCCATGTCCATCATTAGAGATAATGAGATTCCTTTCAAAAATCAGGATGTCTGTGACTTCTATGAGAAGTTTCACATCCTACACCGCTTTTCCACTCCTTATTACCCACAAGGCAATGGTCAGGCTGAAGCATCAAACAAGAACATGTTGAGAATCCTCAAGAAGACAGTTAATGATGCTGGCCGTGATTGGCATGCTCAATTAAATCCATCACTATGGGCGTTTCGAACCAGCATTCGAACCCCTACAGGCGCAATTCCCTACTCACTAGTGTATGGAGTAGAAGCCATTCTTCCTATTGAGGTTGAGATACCATCTCTACAAGTTTCCTTGCACAATCTGATAGATGATGAAGCATACCGAGTCTCACATCTTCAAGACTTGGAACTACTTGATGAAAGGCGATAAGCTGCATACAACCACCTCAAGGCCTATTAGCATCGCATGAGCAGAAGCTATAATCATTGGGTTAAACCTCATACATTTGAGGTAGGTGATATTTTTCTCAGAGAGAATCCTCATAATCAACCAAATCGAGAACATCAGGGGAAGTTTGAATCAAGCTGGCTGGGTCCATATGTTATCACTGCTGTATTTGGGTCTGGGGCATATCAGTTGGCCACTTCAGAAGGGGAATCACTAGGAGATTCAATCAACAACATGCACCTTAAATGGTTTCATACATAAGCTGTATAGAGCACCAGGCTCCAATATATTAGAAAACACCAAAAACATTCAGAAAAATGTCCTGAAGAAAATACAAAAAAATCAAAATAGTAAAGAAAAATCATGCATCCAAATGGTGAACAACCACTCCGATGGCACCTTAAGTAAGTACGGTGGTGAAAACCTGGCAAACAGGTGCCACTTGTAAAGGCTATGGCTCCATTGTCTTTCAGAGTTGTTGCGATCACCTCCATTGCAGTCATTCATCCATCATGCAAACCATGACTTGTTATTGATCTGCAATCAGGGTTAGTACTTCATGTGTCCTGCATCTTGCTTTTTCCTAAGTAACGACTAAATTGGGGGCAATGCTCTTAACCTATTTGATGGAAGTAGATTCTACATTACTTGTGATTCATGGAGTTCTTCATTCAAAACTGTCTGGAAAGAGTACCAAAAACATTCGTAAAATATCATAAAATACCAAAAATATTTAAAAACACTTACAAAATCCAAAAACATGTCAAAAACATCAAAAATCAAATAAAAAACATTGTAACACATATGAATCCTTTGTACATACACATCGCAACATACACTAAACAAACATTTTGAGCTACCCAAATAATGATCATCTTATCAAATCAACCAAACAAGCAAAGAAGGTACACAAAACTGTCTTAACAAGGATGCATCCTTCCTTACCAAAACAAAGACATGGTAACATTTTCTTTGACAAGAAAATTCTATTTTAGCGATCAAGTACTTGGATGGTTTGTTAGTTATTTATATCAGGTTCTTAAGCTACTCCGGGATATCCACAAGTGATTAGAGTAGTCGGGATGGTTTCTAAAAACATCGTTTTGTTTGTTGTCTGTGAATTGTTCCTACGAAGTTCTAGGGCCAGAGATTACTTTAGTGGCGAATATTCGCCAATGGCAAATTTTTCACATCGACGACCTAGGAAATGGCGAATATTTTGTACCGACTGGGGGTGGCCATGTCGCCATAACATTATCAATTTCCATCGAAGTCATGACCCGATCGCCATATGTTTTATGCAATTAAATGTTTCTATGCGATGATTTCGCTAATACAATATATGGTGGACACACGGTAAATCTAATTTTTTTGCCTACACTCTTCGAGGTTGCCTTAATAGATGACCATAATTCGCCTATAGGCATGTGAAGATTTGTTAGCCAGGAGGACCCAATTCACTCGACATTTTGCCAACGCGTGTCTCCATTCACCCCAAATTTCACCAACTATATTTTATTTGCCAATTATTTGGAAGACCTATAATCGCCTCGAAAATTACATAAGTCATATTTGGACGACCTATAATCACCTCAAAAATTACATAAGTCGTGTTATAGTTACGCGAGATTCGCCAAATATTTGTATACCATATAAATTCCCGTGGAATTCGCCATATAAGGATTGGTATAAATACATGCAAAGATCAGATCTATCTCAACACAATCTGGTGGGTTCTAGGCTCTGAATATTAATCAATAGCGAAGTTTTAGACCAAGGAAAATCATTGTTGTTGACTGCATTGGCGACTGCTAGTGACCTAAAGGTGAGCGATCATATTTTTGAAGTGTTATAATATTATTCTAAATTTATCTATATTTGTTTGCATTGTTGAGTTCATTTTTATTTAGTGGCGACCCGTCAGTGCCAAGTAGTCAGGACTCACGGGGGACATTCAGACCTCAGACATCTAGATTGTAGGTCGTAGGGCCAATGAAACATATATTATACATTATAGTCTATTATTGCTTCTTTAACAAATTGATTTTTTTTTTGTGGCCTTTATTTTGTTGGAGATGTCGAATAGGAAGAGGGGTAGGAAACTTGAATGTGGGGAAGGCCATGAGAGGCCAACAAAAAGCAAAATGTTGTCTTCGTACTTTGGCTCTGGAAAAGATTGTGGTGAAAATCAGGAAGGTACATCATCACAAGTACAAGTACAAAATTCGCCACCTACATCGCATGTTGAAGACGACGGCGAACTTGATATCTCAGATCAGGATGATCTTGAAGAAGATTATTTGGTAGATGCCCAAGTTAGCCGGAATGATATAATCAACTTGGGTGATAATGCCATTGATGCTAATGCACGGAAGGGGAAAAGAAAATCCATATCAAAAAAGGGTGAATCACAATCAAAAAAGGATCGGGAGTGGGATATGTCAGTGAGGAATTTTAAAATTAATTGGGCATCAAAGTATCCATTCATTGAACTAGTGGAGAATCCAATTGAAGGCGAGCCTTCAATAGAATGTAGGTGTAAGATTTGCACTTGGAAACATAACAAGGAAATTAGGTCGCAGCTAAAATTTGACACCATAGAAAAGCATATGGGTAAATTTTATGAAAAACAAATGATAGACGGGGTTGAAAAATCAGTGATAAGATGGAAAACAAAGGAGGAATGTAAGCATGTGAGGAATGCCGAAGAGTATTATTTTCATGAGAAAATACAGACGAAGCCTGCTGAAGTTAAAGGTTCTATTGAAGCTAGTTTTGGAAAAGCAATGCAAATAGAACAATTGGGAAAAGATGTTCAGTTAAGCGTTGTTTTTTATATTTTGAGCACAGGGCGTGCTATGACAAATTTCCCATAAATTAATGGTTTATTACACTTTTTGAAAGTTCCTAACTATCCTAATAGACATTGGTTAGTAAATAGTGGATAGGAATGGGCAAGTTGTCTTGCTGAGGTTGAAAAAGAAGATGTAAAGGAAAAAATAAGAGAGTCAAACTTTATTGTATTTTATTTAGACAAACTTAAGACAGTACAGAATACTTCATGGGTATGCATGCATGTTTATACTATAGAGAATCATACCCGCAAACCTCATCTACTATCTGTTGCTAAAATGAAGGAGAGTACGACAACGGAAAATGTATTTCAACTAGTAAAGAGAAGTTTAATTGAATATGGAGGTATGGATGACATGACGGTAGCCAAAAAATTGGTTTTTGTTGGAGCAGATGGAGCTTCAGTAATGCAAGTTCATAGGAACAATCTTTGTACAAAGATTGAAACTTCATTTGCACCGTACATTACTGCAATTCACTGCATGGCTCACAAAATGAATCTAGCTTTTGGAATTGTGAGCAAGTTTGCTTCGGTTAAAAAAATTGAAATGTTAATCAGAGAGCTCTAATCACACTTTTGTTGAAGTCCCAAGCGATTTATGGAATTTCAGCACTTTGCTGATGGAATAACTGATGGGAACAAGTTTCTCAAGGATAATGATACCAGAAGGATCTCTTTGGATGGTCCAGCGCATCGAGTATTTTTAGAATATCCATCCTTGATTGGACTATTTCACACAACTCGTGATGAATCATATCAACAAAAATTTCCTGACCTTCTTCGAAGGTTAAGTAATTTAGAGACACTCTTAACTTTAACAACTCTTTTGCCCATGCTAGAGGAAATGAGGAATATATGAAGGCTTCCCAAAAAGAGCTCTGTATATTGCAGAATATGCTACATTGCGTAAGATGACATGCATGACCCTCAACAATGTCTATCAAAATCATCCAACACTATCTGATGAAAAAATTGTTAAGTGGCAGACACTCACAGATTTGAACAATCCTGATAAATTTTTACAAATCTATGCAGATGGGGAAGTATGTGCCAATGTACGGGGAGTTGAGATACAAATGCACTTCTATGCCATGGTCGACCCCGAGGAATCAGGAAGGCACCCCAGGAAGCAACTAGCAAGAGTTACAAGGGAAGATTTTGACAAGATTGTTGAAACTGTAACTACTTCTGTGAAGAAAATTGTGTATGATCTTTCCTCACAAATTGGAAGCAGATTCCCTCCTAACAACCTTCTCAAAGCCATGTCTATTGTGTTTCCTCATTATTGGAGCCTCAACATTGCATCTGATTTTTGAAGTAAGCTTCTGATTTTGATAAAACAATTTTGCATATCCAGAGAATTGAATGGAGTAACTATAAATAGAATATTAGATGAATCTCATCTTCAAGAGCAATCATCTCATTTTGCATACAGAATGAGAGAACAATATGGAAAAATGGAGAAACCCCACGAAGAGGGATCAGTAACAAGGCTTTGGAAAATTATAGCTAAGAATGCAATGTTGCGTGATTCAATGCCAGAATATTTGAAGCTTGTTGTTTTATGTCTTACCATGATATTGGGTTTGGTGGAAGATGAGAGAGTTTTCATTGCTTTGGGGTTCCTAAAATCAAAGCTAAGAAACAAACTAGACAAAAATTTGGAAAATTGCTTGAGGCTTTATACATCTAGGTATGATGTCCACACTTTTCCTTACGATAGGGCACTGCAAATCTGGAGGTCCAAATGTGAAAGAAGAGGTTTAGGCAACACTTCAAACCAAAGTGCTAGTGGGACTATTGACTCATGTACTGGACCTACTGGTAGCATTGAGATGCAGTTCAACGAAGGTATGCAAACTCAGAGTGAAGAAACCACAGACAAGAATCAAGAAAGCTCTGAGTTTGATGAGGATGAATGGCAACTATAAGAGATAGGTATTTATTAATCTTATTACTGTATCTCATCATTCATATTACAAAATCATATTAATTTTTGCAATTAGAATTTAATATTGATTTGTAATTGTATTTTTCAACTTTCTATTTCTAGATTTAAAATAACATAATAAAAAAAAACACCATAATGTGTTTATTGATACATAGATGTTTATTGTTTATTTAGACATGTTTGAGTCTCAAATCTGTGTGATACATTTGAGAACCATATGATACAATTCATTCAATAGTAATACACATGTCGAGAACTTAGATTTTCATTAGTTCTTTCAAAATATAGCCATATGATACAATTCATTCAATAGTAATACACCAATCTGTGTGATTCTCCATGAAAATTGTAAAAGTGAATACAAAGTTTCAGAACCCTTTGCAAATGACCTTGAATTCCCTTTTATAGAAACAAGAGAGCAACAACAACTCCTGTGTGATTCTCTAATGTCCATGCAAAAGTGAATACAAAGTTTCAGAACCCTTTGCAAATGACCCCGAATTCCCTTTTATAGAAACAAGGGAGCAACAACATCTTCAGGTTGAATTGCAAGTTTGCAACATGTGAAGACTCAACATCAAAATCACAAACTCAACACAAATTTATATGGCCATCACAGGCCGTATTAGCAATTTAATATCTGCTAATGTTTGATGTCTCTTGTTCAAAAAATAGAGTTCAAAATTAAATATTAATTCATGCCATGACAAATTAAATATAGATATTAGCAGTGCCTAAAACCTAGTAATAAAAAATAGAGAAATGCATACATGTTAAAGCAGGGGAGAATTTGAGAATACACTTTTTTTGGCTGAAGTTTTGCATTGTGCATCATAGATTCATAGGCTGGATTAGCAAAATAGCAATAGTGAGTGGTGGTTTTTTCCTATTCACAAAACAGAGTTATTCAAGCGATGCCAAATTCCGAACAGAAAAAACATAAAACCTTGAAATTAAGAGTAAAAGAAGAAAATTATGCAATACATACTATGATTCTCAAGATTTCTGTGCCAGTTTTTGTAGGGTGCTCCACTCTTCATCTGATGGAAGGTCAATATTCTGTAAACTATGGAAAGTCAACCGCAACTTCGTCAACATTCCATATTTAGAAGATTGACTTGACATCACTGTTTCATCCAATACCGAATTTAGAGTTGTAAATGGTTAGATGAATTCCAGAAAGCTTTGGGGAGTTGTGTCCTTAGGAAGTAAGTCTAAATCAGATTTCATTTTTTTCTCCATGCTTTTTTTGTAAGCTTCTTTTCCAATGAATTTATTTGATGGGTCAACGGTCTTAGGCAAACCAAGTTTAATCAAAATATTTTTCTTTTCTTGTAGCTTCAATATCTTTTTTCCATAATTTTCCATAACTTTTGATGTTTCCCTTAGTTTCTGGCATTTTTGAATGATAGATTATGTCTTAACTATGGCATCAATGCGGCTCTTAATTCCCTTAGATGCCAAGCAGCTATCACTGGAACTGTAGACTACTGGTAGAATCTTTTTTGCCATATCCTCTTTTGAATAAACATGTATGCTCTTCTTAAAGTGCCCTTTGATTTTCATATAAATTACTCTCAAACTTCATTCAATTCAAACCATTCACACAACTTGTCACTCCTCTGCATTATTTTCTGCCAAATGTTTTCTTGTATATATACTTCATTGTATTTTTCATATTATCTTTCAATCGATCCTCCAAACTTTTAATTTTATCATTTGCATTGTGCAAGTCTTCTTTCATTTGTGCACATTTTTTTCTTTCTTCCTCTACTTCCTCTTGCAAATGTTTTTCTTTTTCCTTCCCACGATCCAATAGGTCCTGTATTTTTCTTATTTCGGCAACAACAGACTCATAACTTTTGTATAATTTTTGAAAACTGGCTCTTTCCTCATCATTTTTTTTACTGCTTTTAGCTAGTTTTTCTGTCAGGTCCTTCAATTCTGCATCCATCTTCTCTTGCTCTGCAATTTCTACTACAAAGCCCAAATTTTTTATCCTTTTCTGTAAATCATTGCACTTGTTATCTGCTACTTTCTTCCTTGATTTTTTGTTTGCCAGGTCTACCTGTAACTTTTCTATTTGTTTCTCCAATTTATTTTTTTCTCTCTCCACCTTTAGCTGTGAAGTGTAGACCACTTTGTTAGTCCTTTTTGACACACTAATTTTGTCCACATTATGTACTTTGGAAAAATCCATTTGGAGGGTGCTAACTTGAAATTTAGAGGGATCTATGTGACTGTGTGTTGGATTTTTATCTTTAGTTGGGACCGGGGGCATAACAACCATGAAATCCATCATATCTTTTTGTGGGTCATATGTTGGAAATACCCTGTTCCTTGCAGGCTGTTCGTCTAAAACTTCAATCAGGGAAACCCTATGAAATGCTTTCTTTTTTTCTTTATTTGCTTTTGTTGTGTGTTCATATTTTTCATAGTAATCACGAAATTAAAAATCCGGGCTTGCTGAAGCAATTGAATGTTTGAAAGGTGACATAGGAATACCAGAGGCTCTAGTTCCACTTATTCTTGCGGTTTTAACTAATGCTTGACTAGGATTACCAACAACAATTCCTGATCTTGTCCCACTCCCACTTTCATTTGTAGTTTTCATAATCTTTTTAGGTGTGTGATCTGAAGCTACAAATGATTGTTTTGTAGTGTCAGTGGCACTTGATATAGGATTCTGAATAGTATGAGGTTCTACCACTAGTGGCCTCTTGCGAGAGATATTTTGTTGTAGCCCTTGTCCAACAATAAGACAACTAGTATCAGTAGTAGTACCCATGCCAACTCCACCAATCACATAATCACTTGATTGAACAATAATGGGAATACTATCCCCAGACTCCCCACCTATGGAAGTAGCATTTGATTCAGCACCAATGGGAATACCATGATGTGGTGGTGGTTGTGGATTTGAACCTGAAACAAATGTACGTGGACCCTAAGGGTAATGAGTAGTACCTATTTGTGATGAATCTGAAGAATCAAGTCCAATGACTGGTTTAACAAGAGTTTTTGATTTTGAATCTGATGGAAGTTGTACCTGAAGTGGATACCAAATGTCCTCTCCTCTGGGACCTAGACCACCACCTTCAAAACCCATTTTTTCCACAATGCTTGCCCCTTTGCTATATTTTTCTTTCATGGACTCATTGACTCCACCTAATATTTTAGGGATTGTAGTAGTTGTTGGAGTGGGATCAACCTCATACTCATCATCATCTTCACTCCTGTCATATGCTATTGTGGGATGCTCCATATTCCACAATTTGCTAAACTCTGCATCCTCGTCGATGGTCTCAAATTCTGCACTAGTCTTTGGTTAACCAAGATTCTTCCTCATAGTCCAAAAATCATTTATTTTGGTTTGAGTCCAAAATCTTTCTTTACATTCTTGCAGAATTGTTTTGGGAATAGATTTGTTAGATGGATTAGCAGATTTTTGGTAGAAATTGCAGGACCTCCTATTTGGGATGCCTTGGCCCTCCTCTGTTGTTCTCTATCTATGCAATGGCATAATTTGTGATGAAATTTCTTCTATTGAAATGTTATTGTCAGCTGCAATTTTCTCCATCTCTTTTTTTACCTCATCCCAGGAGTCCATGCTCCTAAGCTTTTCTAGCAATGGTTTACTTTCATGTTGACATAAAGCTGAAGAGTTCCCATATTTCTTAAGCCTTGCTTGAACTACACCGATTGGATCATACTACCAGAGACCCTCTTCACCAAAGTTAAAAACTATCAAAAAATCATGTGCCACATTGAATGCTTTTCTCTCAAATGCGAACCCTCCACATGAGAAAGGCAAGGAAGGAAATATGCTCTTCTTTTGCTAACCATGGAAGTGCCTATCTGTGCTCTCTAATTGCCGTACATAATCCAATGCAAATACCCTCTTTGTCACATGTATTGGAAGTCTGTACGGTTTTACTGTTGATCTGTAAAGCCTTAACACAATGAATTTTTCCATGAAGAACTAGTCAGCCAATTCTATTTGACTTTTGAGTTGAATGCAATCTCTGCAAGACACAGGAAACCTAGGCATTGGAGTGCTTGTAATTTCATTATACATTGGTGCCAAAAAGAAGTCAACAAAATCGTTGTAGTTCTTTCTGTTATCATGCATCCTTATCTTTGGTGTCCATTCATATATTGGACACTCTATTCTATTTCGAGTCTTCTCATCAATCTTATAGTTCATAATTTAAAGCTTGTTGGTCTCAAATATTGCACAATACTTGGATAGAAGGAGATAACACAAGTAGGATGAGAACCTAAATGTCTTACAAGAACCTTTTTTGATCATTAGTAATTGTTTTTGCATGGATTGAACAATGTGCTCAATAAAATTATATCTTACTGGCTGACCTACACAATGGATATTATAAATCATTTCAAGAAGGCTTGCACCCACTTCCCTATCATTTTCCAATCCCAGGCAAAATGACAGCAAGGAAATAGTATCCCCAACCCATGGAACAAAAAATTTAGAATCATAAGGAGGCTTATGATTATGATCCATCAGAATATCGGTACCACTCTTTTTTAGAGCTTTGATAAATGAATCTCTGTGACTTGGATCGAGACTCTCATAATTCCCTGCCAACTTTCCACAGTCAATTTGGACGTTTGAGTTTTGGGCTTCAAATCCCAGGTTCAACAAATGAGAAAATTCTCCCTCGTTTATGGATATAATTTCCTCTTTTGTATTTTTATTGACAATTACCTTTTTATCTTCATCATAATTTTTGATGCAGACCATGACAAAATCAGGGCAAGGGAATACTTCAGGTAACACCATGCTTCCCAATCCAACATCCCATGATGCGATTTTATTTGTTCTTTGTTTTAACATTGGGTTGAAAACAATAAATTTTGCCCTAGATGCATCTTCCGCCTTACTAGACAATGCATATCTAATATCTATGATACACTTTTCACCATGGATAACAAGGTCATAAATATCATGGTATTCATTAGTGAAACCTAGTGTTTTAACCAGTTCGGTTAGGTACATTTTGTTTTTCACTTGGCTTCCTATTGAACTACTGCTTCCCATTTTCCCCATCGTTTTTATTGTTAATAATTCAAAATAATGCTAGATAAAAACCTGAAAATGATAACCCTCAAATTGGACCGCGAGATTAAAAAAAGAAAAAAAGGCGGAATGTAGGTGTTCTAGATTTTACCCGGAATTTCTATTTCACTAGATTGGCGTAGACATTCTCTGTTGCAACTTGCATTCCTCAATCTAGTAAGTATTTCTGCATCTCCCTCGATTTACTAGTTTGTCCATGAAATAAAATACGATTATGATTTACGAGTCTCTTATTTTGAAAACTCTGAAAAGTACAAAAGTAAAACCTAAAAGGCAAAATATCTAGAATGATGTTGTAATTTTATTAATTATTATTAATAATAATAACAATTTGATGCTGAAGGAGAAAACATTCATTACTTCAATATAAATTCTGAGGACATTAAATGTAAAACGTTCAATTCTGGGTGAAGTTCTCACAAATGTGTTCACTTCCCACATTCGGGCCGAAATCCAACCTAAGCCGTTGATGTTTGCTCATCCAACGGACGATGGTACCTTTTGTCAGATGTCGTGGGTCCCATGACTTCTGCCAGTTTTTGGGCACGTCACCATACTCGTGTGACTTTATGGGTCTGTTTTTTAAGTCTGTTTAATCATTTTAAACTTTCACCTGAAAAAGAGCTTTATAGGCTTAATTATATTTAATTAAATTTAAAACGTTCAATTCCGGACGAAGTTCTCACAAATGTGTTCACTTCCCACATTCGGGCCGAAATCCACCCTAAGTCATTGATCTTTGCTCATCCAACGGACGATGGTACCTGTTGTCAGTTGTTGTGGGTCCCATGATTTATGCTAGTTTTTGGGCACGTCACCATACTCGTGTCACTTTTCGGGTCTATTTTTTAAATTCTGTTTAATCATTTTAAACTTCTGCCCGAAAAAGAGCTTTATAGACTTAAATATATTTAATTAAATTTAAAATGTTCAATTCTCGGTGAAGTTCTCACAAATGTGTTCACTTCCCACATTCGGACCGAAATCCACCCTAAGCCGTTGAAATTTGCTCATCCAAAAAATGATGGTACCTATTGTCAGATGTCGTGGGTCCCATGACTTCTGCCGTTTTTCGGGCACGTCACCATACTCGTGTCACTTTTCAGGTCTGTTTAATCATTTTAAACTTCTGCCCAAAAAAGAGCTTTATAAACTTTATTTATATTTAATTAAATTTAAAATGTTCAATCTCGTGCGAAGTTCTCACAAATGTGTTCACTTCCCACATTTGGGCCTAAATCCACCCTAAGCCATTGAGCTTTGCTCATCCAACGAATGATGGTACTTGTTGTCAGATGTCGTCGGTCCCATAATAAGAGACATTTAAAGATGTGCAATAGTTTGAGATAACTATTAAATATAATGTTAATATTATTTGTAAAAATATGAAATTCAAAAATAGTATAAAACATGAAACTTAGTTTCTAGAATAAAACCAATAACTAAATAAAAATATAAATTTTGATACACAATTTGAAAGGTAAAAGTTTAATATAAAAAAGAAAACATTCAATATTAAATCTAAAATATTAATTTAAAGTTTAACAAAATTCTTTAAAAATATGTTTACGATATATAATTTTAAAAAATAGTTTAAAAATATATATAAAAGTTCAACATAAATTTAATGTAATATACATTTTAATTTAATAAATAAACAAAGACTAAAAATATATATAAAAGTTCAACATAAATTTAGTTTAATATAAATTTTAATTTAATATAATTTTATTGATAAATAATATGGTGAATCTTATTGATAAACCTGCACCTCCTAAGGACCTATGTGATATGCATTACCTTTGATCCTAGTGAGACTATTGTAGATTAAAATTTGAAACACCTGATGGCCCAGTATAATTCTATATATCACAGTATAAGTCTATATATCACCTGCAAAGATCAAAGACATACTCTCACGAGGGGTTCTCATTGATGATTGATCCAACATGTATGGTGAATGTAATAAATTAAGAATATCTTTATACTTTACAAGTGCATGAAGTAACGTATTGATATGATAAATTTGATTTAGTGGTTAAGATCTTAGATGGTTTCTGTTGTCCTACTATAGGTTCTATTACTCTTCCAGTTCCCGTTAAGGTTGGTACTAAGTGCTTAGATGTCATTTTTGCTATCATTCCTAAATCCTACTTCAGATCAATTTTGTGTGAAGTTGGGACATGCTTGCCCTTTGTTCTCTTCCATGAAAGCGATCCCATCTACCGAGCAACCTTCATAAATGTCTCAAATTTCTTCATTATGACAAAATCTGACAAAATCTTAACTATAAATCATAGCATGTACCCAATACCAACCCACACATGCACTAGTTCAAAACTTCAAGTTCAACAACAAGTAAGTTGGAGTTTTAATTCGAATCTTAACTATATATTTATAAAATTATAATCAACCATAATCAATGTACAAATAATTAATAACGGACTGAATTTCTTTTTTATATATTAAATATAGAGGAAGAAGCATTACATAAAAAAGATCATAGTATTACATTTATTTCCATTGTTTAACAAATTATTGAAATAACGTAGCTCATATACAAAAAGCATTTGAAAAACTTTAATTAATAAAAATGAAATAGAATTATAGAAAACATTTTTATATCCATAAGAGGCAAACTAAAACAAACTAGAATTTGAAAAATTATCATTAATATTTATGCTTTGGAAATTTACAATTTTTACGTCTGAGACTTGAGTCCCTCAAAAACTTAAAAGCCAAAATGAGTGAGCCACTGAGCCTGTTAGGTTTCGAGGACATAGGAAAAAAAAAACTACTAGGGGCCCAAGGGGGCGGGGTTAGGGCACAGGTAGTGGATGGTTTACAACTTTTCCCTAAGAATTTGGCCCTCCTTCCATGTAGAATTATTCAGACAACATAAGATGAGAGAATTCTTCAAGCCACATGTAGTTTGGAAAGTCATCCAGGAGCAACCATTTCCGGAGGAAGTCCCTGCCAATCCGCGCCCATTTCCTGTGACGCGTCAAGTGCTCCACATTCAGGTTCAAGAGAAATGGTTTCCTGGCCACTGACACTATTTGGTTAGGGAGGAGAAGCTTGAATAATTCACTCGCCCAAGGGATCCCCACCCCTACTTCTGCAAGGATGACAACAGTAATGTTGTCTCCAAGGAAGTCTTCCTTAAAAACCTTCCTCAACAACATCAACATATCCACCTTGTCTCCTCCCAGGTTTAGAAGAGATGCCAAGAACTGGGATGTAATGTCCTGTTAACATGTTATCTATTTTTGTTTCATAGAAACTCTTTGCCCAACACCATCCACACAACCTCATTGGTGAATGACCCAACCTCCTTGCAGACTGATTGGAGGGTTGGGTCTCTCACGGAGCCCAGAAAGGCCCTCTGGTCCTCTGCAAAAATGCTTCTCAAGCAGATGAGAGTGTCCATCTTGAGAAATAAGATTAACAAATTAAACAACCCAAGCCTATAAACCTAAACCAGAGGAAGAATTTAAATACCGCGAGCTCCGCTGATTTATCTAGCAAATGGCAAAGGCTACATGAAGATGAAACAAACAGAGATTGTATATAAATAATTGAAGCTCTTGATTGTAATAATTACTTCTCTAACCATATTAATTGCTTTAAATTTTTTTAAATCTTTCGTATCTCTGCAAATCTTTCCCATAAATGCATGAGTGTGTAAAATTGGAAACAACTATAAACTAGTACCAAGTTGACAAGTACCCCATTGGAAGTCGTGGGGACAAAGTGGATTGCAGTAACTGAATTATATTAAATGATCAAAATTATCGATCATGATTCATGACATTTGATACATGTCTATTGAATCCAATTCCATTCCAGGCACTTTCTGTTGAGCTATGTTCTCTTCAAAAAATTTGGCCGAAATAAAACTTCAGCCATTGATCTATGATCATCGAACAGTTTAAAATCATTGATGGATTTTAGGTATGTGTCACCCTTCACGTTTCAAAGAGGCCGCGCTATTGATACATCATGCAGAGTCTGGACTCAATGTGATGTGATGTGCCTTGTCTATTAATGGCAATAAATTCATGAAATCGCCAATAAATTATATATTTTTCCATAAATAACAAAATATTCGCCAAAACAAATTCAATAATTTTCAAACGGTGGATAAAAATCGCTAATACATTTAAATAATTTTTCCGTCGGAGTAAAATTTTTCGCCCATACAATTATATATTTGTTCCTTTTAACAAAAAATATTCGTCTCCTACAATATATATTTTCCCCATACAACAAGGTATAATTCGCCAGAAATTTATGGAATTTTTGTACCCTAGAAAAAAATCGCCAATACAAAATAATTTTTTGCCCTATTTTGAATTTTTTTTTGCCATCCATATGAAAATTCCCCCCCGAAAGTAATGTCTGATTCACCAGGATTTTACATAGTTGCCCGGGGGGTGGTTTCTTAAAGTTATCCCTGTCTGGGGCATATACTAAGCTATGTGATCATATGCAAAAATACAGTCATGGATCCCTATGGCTTATTGACTACATCGTAGACCTTGACCATTTGCGCATGAAACAGAATGGAGGGTCACTTTCTTTTCCTTATCTTAAATGCTTTCTTGCAGATACAATGCTCCAACTTGGTTCCTACTACCTTGACCAAGAATGATACTACTATGCTCGATGAGGAAAATAAAGCACTATGAATACTCTATGGAACGTCATTTCATCTCATATGTATATGTTGCATGTCACCCATCCATTTGCTCATTCATTGTTCATATCTATTGTTCGCATGCAAGAAATTTAGGCTTCTATAAGGAAACACCTAATAAGTTTGTCTTGGGTACAAATTGTGACGGAGTTCTCTGATACATCATCTTACATCTGCATTCCACATCTACAAAATTCTCACCAACTCACATTCATAAATAAAGTAGGCATGTCATTATCATGTTAGTGACATCAACTCCATTCATTTCATTATCATTTAGTTGCACTTCGATTCATCTCAATAATCATTTAGGTATATTGATTTATTCGTCACCTTAGGACATTTAACACATCATGTGCATTTAGTATCATTTACTTGCATTTCATTTAAGTGCATTTTGTTATCAATAACATTCATTCATCCATATAGTGCATTCATTTTAACAACAAAAAATATGCATTCCTTTCATTATCTTTTAAAATTGCATTAAGGTGCAGTTATTCATTATCCTTTTAATTGCATTAAGGTGCAGTTATTCGTTATCATTTTAATTGCATTAAGGTGCAGCTATTCATTATCATTTTAATTGCATTAAGGTGCATTTATTCTTTATCCCTTAGTTGCATTTATTTGCATAGTCATTTCACTTTCATTTATCCCTTAGTTATATTTTGAATCATTTTTTAAGTCATTTAGATTCATTTTTATACATCTCACAAAACATAACATCATTTAGATACATTTAGTTAAGTGCATTCATACATAAACATTTGTATCAACATTTGTTCATCCATTTAACATGCATTCATCTAAGTTGCATACATAAACATTTACAACCTATACTCACTTAGATTCATCTTAAAAACATGCATCATTTACTCATATCATATCATACAAAATAAATAAGTATTATCTATCACAAACAATCATTTATATCATCTCATCATCTAGCATACATCATCATCATTGCATCCCAAAATTAAATAGCATTACACAAAGCTCATCCATCTTCTACTTGTATCAACATGTATATATAACAAGCAACATCATCCATAGCATGCGCCTAGAAATCATATCATCATCATGTACATCGAAAGCAAATCATCCATAACATGAATCTAAGCATAACTCAAAATCATCATTCTGCATAAACAACATACATGTCATCATATACATCCATATCATATCATATATCGTATCAAAAAAGCATACATGTATTAGATTACAATGATGTCAAAAATATATCGACTACCAAGAGCCATCCAAGTCACAGTCCAAAATAACAATGTAACAAGTACATAAACTCTCTCAAATGGCAGTCTGGCCAGATGCTACACCACCATCACCCCTTGCTCCACCACTACCACCTGCACCACCCTCACCACCCCATCGAGGAGGACCCATAACACCACCACTACTCTATACCCTCTGTGACCGCTCTGATCTCGCCCTCTACATCTGAGAGTATCTCATAGCTTGCTGGCTAACCGATACAACTTGCTCATATAAATCTCACCAGTAGTCAATCCCTCCCCCTGCCTGCTGCATTGCACTCAATACCACCTCTGTTAGACCCTATGCCTATGCTCCCTCCAAAACCTGAACTCTATCCTGCAGCTGGATCACCCTATCAATCGCATCATCCCGCTCTCACCTCACTAATGTAAACTCTGACTCCCATGCAAACAGTTGAACATTCCTAGCTACAATCTTTGCATCCCTATCCTCTAGCTATGCCTCGACTGCTATAAGTCGAGTCTACAAATATAATATCATATGCTCCCACAAGTCTCCCCCTCCTCCACCTACAACTCCCTCTCCCATCTCCATCTAATCCTCTCCTCTACCTGTGACTCCCTCTCCCATCTCCCTGGCCTTCGCTCCCTCACCAACATCCCCCCATCTTGCTCTAGAAGCACCCTATATCAAAGGACCGTGTGACAGTCGCAATGGATGCCCACCTCTGTCTCTCCTCTGTAATCGACCCCCTCCACCACCTCCATCACCTCCACCTCCAAATCCACCTCTACCCCCAAAACCCCCACCCCCACCACCTCCATCGCCTCCTGCTCCACCATAACCTCCCCCACCACCTCCCTCTCCCCCATCTCCTCCTCCTCCACCAGCACCACCTCCTCCTCCTCCACCCCTACCTCCTCTCCTCCTCCATCACTGCCTCCTCTCATCTTCAAAAGATGGTATCAACTTGGTTGGATCTGAAGTCCGTGCAATCAGATGTGCGGTACAATACTGTGTGTGTTCCTTTGTCACCCCTGCATCCATAATCTCAGGCCTCATATGCCATGGTCTAGCATGTAAAGTCCAAAACTTTACCAAGGCTTGATCATATGGTAACACTGGTCCCCACTAAAATCTCTCCCATATAGCCCGTTCATACTCACCTGACCCCCTCGACAATCCCTGCCTCTGTCCAAACTGCCTCATCACTCTCCCTGGCACCTGTTTCTCTACAAGGTAGGGTGTGTGACCAATCAAAAACCATGTCATAAATATATATGGAAGGGCCTCTGCATCAACATCCTAGAGCTCACACTCGATATATGGCCTCCATATCACCGTATCTAAATCATCTAAAGCCCATCACCAAAACTCTAACTTCCCTAGGTGGGGCTGTCTCATCATCCCTCCATACATGCATACATAGGGCTGATCTATCACCCTAAATCTCAAGCAGACTAGCCGTGTGATTGGAAAGTGCTCCCACGCCTAGATGTGTAGTAATGTGATCCCTACTTCTAGTGATCTCATCTCACGGTACGCCACCTCATGTAGCTCCCTGTAAAGATGTGCTAGCACACATGGTACCCTCAGTCACCATCTTCTCAATCGCTTGGCCCCAACCAATGACCAGTCCATGTGAATTTTGATCAGGGCACAATAAACCCCCAACAATCCCTGAAGAAACTATTGGTAAAGGCTCATACAATGCTGCTATGTCCTCCCAGGTTATAGAGCCATCCTCAATATAAACATCATCAGAAAATATCCTCTACACCGCCCCCATCCCTAGTCCATGTTCATAGGTCACCAACTCCCCTCTGATCAGGATGTGCAGTATCCTCCACACATCCTCTAGCGTAACCATCATCTCTCCCATCGCCAGGTGGAAGGTACATGTCTCACTATGCCAACGCTTGCCTAGTGCTATCATCAGTTCATGATTCATCCAAATCACAGGCACATGCATCATATCGAACAACCCAGTCGTTGCAACACAATCTATCTCGGCCTCCATCAACTGCTCTTGTAGCTGCTATGTGGCAGGATGCCGCTCCTGCATCTATAAGATGGGAAGATCCTCCTACACACACATAAACATCACCATTAGTTGTTTTGTTTCAAACTTTCTTAAGTTTCAACCTAGACTATCAACAAATACTTTGATCAAGTATCTTCCGGTCTCAATAGGTAAGAGATCATTGCAAACCTGGACTACAACAGACATTTATCATAATGACCTAGTCTCAACGGGGTTGATATGATTCAAAACAACTCATCCATCCATCCACCCAACATAGGCATCAAGAGATATTTTTCCAAACACTGGGGCATCTTTTTCTGACAATCGTGCTATTTTGTTGACAAAAGCACTATAACTACACAATCACGCTAATACCCAAATGCGCTAAAACCACTCCACAACAACACTATTCCAAAACAAACACGCTAGAACAAACACACAATCACACTAAACTGCAATAACACTATTACTACTGCACAAATGCGCTAAACCTACCCATAGCACTAAAACTACTAAACAATAGTGCCATTGTGGCACAAAAACACTATTTTAGGTGACAAAAACGCTAAAACACAGTTTTAGCGCTATTGTCTTGATTGGACTTTGACGCTTGAAAAAAACATGCTAAAAAATGCACAAAACACAAAATTCAAAATTTGCGTATGCTGGTCTGTAGTCGTCTGGCCGCTAGAATCAACGAATCCTCTCTAGCCGGTGATCTGCTATAGGCACATGCATGATGATTGCTGCTCACTCCTTCACCAAAAGTCACTGTCAGAGCTCCAAACTGCTAGGGAGATAGATGCAAATGAGCCTTTTTTTACCCCTTCACCCCCATATATACCCTCCAGCCCTAACCCTAATTCACCCCGCTCACCGTCGTGGTCCCTGTGAACTTCCAATGCCTCTCATTTCTCCATTTTAATTCTGATTTCTTCCATTCTTTCACCGTTATTGCTAATTTCTTCTATTCTACCTCCCCTCCACTTCTCGTTCTATTTCGAGAGATCGCTTGATTTTTCAAATTTTTTTGACCCATATCTTGAGGGGGCATACCACCCACTAAATTAACATTTATGGGGCATATTTCTTCACACCTATTTTTCTTTCTTTGAAACGATGCGATAAACCGCATCGTCTCAAAGATGGGCAAATGTAGTCATATAAATCTGTCCATTTAATTAAATGAATATTTACTATTTATCTGATTATTTAAACCATCAGTCACCAGTTAATTAAATTAATATTTAATTAATTCAACCTCAAACCCTTCTCCTATTAATTAAATAAATTATTCAATTTATTTAAATTAATTAATTAATCCACACTCTAAATCAATTAAATGAATAAAACATATTTATTTAATTTAACTCCCTTTCCTCTTTTAAATAAATAATTAGAACATTTATTTAAATCCCTAAACTACCCCCCCCACTTGCATTCTCCTACAAATGCAAGTTGCAACCACAATTGAAATAAATTAATTTTATTTTAATTAAAATTCTATTTTCCTTCACCCATGAAACCCACTTGCATCCTAAACCCATTCTAGATTCTTCTAAACTATTCCTAATTAGCCTAAACCCATCCCCTAATTATTGTCACATTCCTAAGCAACTTGAAGTCACTTCTCAAAGCCTCAAAGTTTTTAAAAAGCATTAAAGGCTTTATGTCTTTAACAAGCTAACCCTTAAAGTCTTCCAAACCATTAATGGTTCTTACATAACCACTTATGACTCTTACATAACCATTAATGGTTAACTCAACTCACCCACATGGTTAGATACTTTCCCTCTAACTCAACCTCCATTTAACTCATGGGTCTCTTCAAGCATTCATTGCTTTGACCATGGTTATCCCCACTAACTCTTGCACAAGAGTTTATCCATTGGATAAAGGCATTATTCATTAGATAATGGTTTTACTCATTCAACTCAAGGCTAACCTTACCTCCTAAGTGAACCTTCATGTCATTTCAAGAATTTAATGCTTCTTCTCTCTCCTCTCAAGCCATCTGATGGTGACATTTGTCATCTTGGGATTGGGTTGAAAACTCTCACATGGATCATAAACCCATCAATCCTGACCCTTGTTGAGATTACTCAATCTCAACCATTCATTTCTCTATTTTTTCCTATAAATAGAGCCCATTCCTTCATAATCCGGATCCATAAATCTTGTATGCATCTAAGTTATAGTGAATTTGAAAGAGAACATTTAGGAACATAGTTACTTTGTTTTTCTTTTGGTTAAAATTGACAATAGCTTAATTAACTCATTTTCTCTCATTCCTAGCTAGCTTGCATTGACATAATCTCATAATCATTTTCAATCTTGAATCTCCATAAGACTTCCATAGTAGTGCAAAGCTGAGAGCTACACTCATGTGCAACTTGGAGAGGAGAGGAACAAGGGAGGAGCAACTATGAACATATTGGCTAGCATTTGGAAGAGTGTAGTGTATCTCTTTGTTCTTTATTACATGTTTAATATCTCTCTTGATATTCTTGTTTAGGATAGTCTTTCATTTCTGACACTAACACTAATGTTTGCTTGTATTGGTGTGTTTCCTAACAATCCTTTTTTCAGAGCATCAATTTCTTATCATTTGTAATAATTAGTGTATATGGTGAAAATGGATAACAATAACAACAATATTGAAAGGCTAAATGAATCCAACCACTAAACCCTAGCCTAACAATGAACAAAGATCCACCATAACATATGAAGATTACCTAAGACAATGCAAATCACATAAAATCACAAAGATTATACCATCACATGCCCAATAGGGTTTTGATCTCCATTCTTCCTATCTCCATTGATCTTGCTTGATATATTTGCTCTCAGATTTTTGTATGCACAAGAGCTCAACAAAGAACGGAATGTGGTTGCAAGTAGGATCGTAGTGTAGCCAAGTCCTCAAGATTAGTCATTAGCATGAGTGATTAGGCTGAGTGATTAGGGTTTGACAATGAAGGAAGCATCTTCTTAAATAGAAGACACAATATGAAATGGAGGGTTAAGATTGAGAGGTGTAAAAAGAGAGGTCGGCTAGGATTAGAGGGTAGGTAAAAGAAATACCAAAATAATGAAAGAGGTAGGTAGTGTATGAATTAAGAGATGAATGACATGTGTCATGTGTAGAAAAAGATAATGAATTAATTAAATAAATAAAGATTTATTTAATTAATAGAAGAAGTAGGACAATTAAATAAATAAAATATTTATTTAATTTAGGAAAAGGATAATTTAAATAAATAAATGTATTTATTTAAATGAGAAATAAGGCTAGAAGAGGATAAATGAATTAATTAAATAAATAAAGATTTATTTAATTAATAGAAGAATTAGGCTTAGATAATTAAATAAATAAAATATTTATTTAATTAGACATGACAATTTTGAGTGTCTACATTTTGCCCCTCTTTGAGACAATGCGGCTTGTCGCGTTGTTTCAAAGAAGATAAGATGAACTGATACAGAGTTGCCCCAAGATGGGAATTATATGCCCCCTCGAGAGATTGGATGAAAATGTCTGAAAAGATTGCAGACAATCTCTCGATAAGAAAGAAAGGCTAGAATGGACTGTCTGGATAAAGTGACAGAGTCACGGGATGAGGAAGACTGACTCGGGAAATGACTGTCAGGGCTAGGGTAGGCTATAAGATAGACCACGGGCAAAAGACATCCTCATTGTCATCTACACCCTCACGAGATCACAGTGCAGAGCGAGAAAAGAGTAGCAACAGTCAGCAGCGATGGCTTTCGTACATAGATTCAAGCGCGTTCACCGATTTCAGAGGCCAACAGAGGTAGGAGAGCCGGTAAGTACCACCAAACCTCCTCGTACTTTCACGCATTTCAATTTTTGTCATTAATGCTCAATAGGTAGCAATAAATGCGCTAGGAATAGGGTATTTAAAAAATGCAAAAATGCGCAACTGCGTCTGTGTCAGTGCCAGGCGCGTCTGTGTCCAACAGGCGCGTCTGTGTCAGGTCCAGGCGCGTCTATGCCTGGGACTGCGTTTGCGTTGAATGCGGGCGCGTTTGGGTATTTCAGACGCGTTTATGTCATGCAGGGGCGTCTATGTCATGCAGGGGCGTTTATGTTCCTTGGCCGCGTTTGTGCATAATGTAAGTACGTTTGTGTTCTGAAAGCACGTCTGTGTTGCAGAAGCGCGTTTGTGCAGTCTATAAGCGCGTTTGTGTCTAAAAATGCATGTTTTGGTCTTCTAGGTCAAATCGACAGTTCTGTGATGAACATACGCTGTCGAATGGATAAGCTGTTGAGAGGATACACTCAAACAGGTCCTCTAGGAAGACTAGGATAGATCAAGGCACTTTGTGATGAACAGGGAGCACCAAGATAGAGTACTTTGTGATGAACAGGGAGTACCCAAAGTAGCACTTTGTGATGAACAGGGAGTGCGAGATGTGAGTAACACTTTGTGATGAACAGTGAGTGCCACACACGTAGTACTTTGTGATGAATAGGGAGCACTACTAGGATAGATAGCAACACTTTGTGATGAACAGTGAGTGTCACTAGGATAGATAACCATATGCATTTAGATAGCAAGTAGCCTTTTGTGATAAACAGTGAATGCCACTATAACTGACATGATTGATTTGCTTGACTGCAGGAGTATTTGCCTATGCTAGAGTCACGGGAGAGATTCCCGTCTACACAGAGATTGCGACCAGAGTTGTCGCTTGAGGACAGAGCGGCGATCGAGGAGATGGGCCTCCGACATGTATTATATGTGCCTGAGTTTCGGGCAAACATGGGTTTGCTGACTGCACTGGCGGAGAGATGGCACTCCGAGACTTGCACGTTTCACTTACCTATGGGGGAGATGACAGTGACGCTTGAGGATGTCTATAGGATACTGCATATACCGATCGATGGAGAGCTGATCCCATACGATCGTGACGGAGATAGAGAGGCGCTGAGACGGGTATTCCAGGATCCCGGGTTGGAGATGAGAGCAGGGCACGTGGCATGGGATACCATGACCGCAACAGGTTTAGCGTTACCAACTGTTATTGGAGGAGCCATCAGTGGTTTCTTGTGTCCTGACAGGGCTACACGGGGGTTGGCAGTGGGCTGGGGAGGAGCACTAGAGATACTGGTGACTGAGCACACCAGATATGCGTGGGGGCCATGCGTCCTGGCACATCTATACTATGAGCTGCATCAGTTTGTCTATCACGGATCAGTAGGACTGGGCTGTGGAGTGACTCTGTTACAGGTGTGGGCATATGAGCACCTTCCTATCACACGGTCGATTCACTTCAGGGGCAGAGGGCATGGATGGAGCTTTGTACACCTCTATGATATGATTACGTCACAGCCTCGGATTGGCCGGCTAGAGCACTGGAGGCGTGTGATAGATGACATTGATGTGGTCATCTGGAGGCCATACCTGGGGTGCGAGGAGTGGGAGGATGACGCAGTGGAGCTGCCATATACATTCAAGAGCCGATATCTGATTGGGCGGACGCCCTATATTTTGGAGAGACAGCTGGTAGACAGGGTTCGCAGGCAGTTTGGCAAGATCTAGAGGATGCCACGAGGCTCGGGTATGTATGCCCATACAGTCAGGGATCAGGTATAGTTTTGGCCATTGTTATCGTATGATCAGGCCGTCACACAACTGGCTGAGATGATGCCATTACCCTGGGATATGTGGCCGGAGGTTGAGGATGCAGGCATGGATGCAGAGTACTCCGCGTATTGGGTAGAGCATTCGTTTTCGCGATTGACAGATCCGGGAGAGCTGCTGGAGGGAGAGGTTGGAGGGGATGATGATGATGATGGTGGAGGGGATGGTGGCCGAGGCCGACGGAGGCAGAGGGGAGCAGTGGGGGAGAGGAGGGTGGCACCTCGGAGGGAGGGGGGACAAGAGGGACCAGCACAGGTGGTGGTGAGGGGTCGCGGTGGAGTGCCCCTGTAGGTACCAGCAGCACAGGGTCCGAGACAGGGACAGGTGCAGGGACAGGCATAGGTACAGAGACAGGTACCTATTCAGGCACCGAGACAGGTATAGGGGGAGATACAGGAGCAGACACCCGCAGAGGGGGAGCCATAGGCAGAGGCTGATGGTGGAGATCCTGAGAAGGATGAGCTGCTAGAGCTGAGAGAGATCTGCCAGGGCCAGGCAGACGAGATCCAGGAGTTGGAGCGGGAGAGGGATCACCTCAGGATCAGGCTCCAAGATACAGAGCGAGAGAGGGACTAGGACATCCAGCGATATACTGAGGCCGAGACAGCTCTGAGGGCAGGGAGGCAGGTGGCAGAAGACACAGGGGTAGGCTACGTATATGTCTTGTGAGCCGGAGAGGAGATTGGTTACTGGAGGGACCTGTACTATGGTGCCGTGCCAGCGGATCAGCGAGCGAGGAGCTTCCATAGACCATCGCATATAGCGACGGCTACGAGAGGGAGTTGGAGGAGGCAATCATCTAGTGGTGGGGTCATGGGTCCTCCACCACCACCAGACAGGCAGGGTGATCCCGAAGCAGGTCCTTCTATAGCTCAGCGTCCGTCGAGGCCAGGCGGCTCCGAGGGAGGGAGTTCATCATAGCCATAAAGGGCTCCCCTTTGTATCAGTATATGTACCATTTTTGTATTGTAGACACCTGTGGGTGATTTTGTAGCCATATGATTCTTTTGACATCATTGTATCATGACACATTTGATTATATATGAGAGATGATTCATTTTTTTGTGGCAGCTATATGCATGTGTACCTTATGTGATGAGATGTTCTTAGAATGTATGCTTATGATATGGATGCAAATATGTATATGATGCAATGCAATATATTTTTGTTCTTTTATGTTGTATATGTGATGCATGATGCAAATGTGAATGTATGTAATGTAGATGAATATGATAATGCAAATGATTATTTACATGATGGAAATGTAAGATGTGCTAACATGTGTTGTATGCAGGATGTGATGCAGTTGTGATATCTATATGTATGTATGAAATGCTTATATGTGATAATGCAGGTGTAAACTATATGAAATGCAAATGTTTTTGGTGTGTCATTATACTCAGTCATGTGATAGCGGGCTACGCGGACTCAAGAAGGACAATGGAAGTCAATCAAGAAAGGGGGATGGAAGACAGAAGATATGAACGTGAAAGAGCTTCTTGTGCGTTATCATCATTGAGCTTTATTATGGCAGAATAGGTTATGACAATCAAGGCATATGTTCGGCCCAGAAAGTCATTGTACCTGTTTGCATGGAGATAAGACAGTCACAAACAAGGAATGCCCCAGTTCATACTAGACTCACAGTGTCCTCATATCCTTGGACAAGCCATAGCATTACTAAAAGACAATCCACAGATAGCAAACAAAATAGGTGATGATACCCCATCCTCGCCTTTCTAGTCAAAGACATCCTGGAGATAGTATCTCTAGTCAGAGACATCCTGGAAAAGCTAAAAGACATGTCACCAAAAAGATAAAATCCAAAGAAAACCAAGACTCGACACCAACATCCACTGTAGTCCTCAAGTTTAGTGTCTCTTGTCACTTGTATAAGTCATGTTTGATTGTGGTCACAATGTTCACTTTCACAAAAAGGATAGATAGCACTGAACCATATGTTGTCTGAGTCTGTTGAAAGATTTGATTTTGTTGAAGCCCATTGTTGCTGCTGTGTCTCATTTGAAATTGACTGAATCCATGAAACTGATACTTTTTTGTGGAGAAGATGGAACTTTATTGCGGACAGGCGATGCAGATGTTGCTTTATTGCGGATTGTGCGCGAATATACTGAAGGAAGCTGGAAGAAACTGTACTCCTCGAAACATGCGATGTTCTCAGTTCCACACCCATCACTAGACGTAGGATTTGCCTTAGTCACAGATAGGATCTGATTTATTATGGATGGAAAGGGAGTGAAAAGGGAGGGTTTATTATGAATGGCTAACCAATCTTAGGTAGATCAATAACAAGCCATGATGGGAATGGGTAAGTTTATTGTGAATGAATAGGTCGTGAGTGTGTGCAAAGCGAAGTGATGAAAGAGAATCCTGAAGGAGGGAGGAGCAATGTCTCTACGCATGGCGTTGGGAACCCAGTTTTCACCATGGTACTTGCCCAGGGCGCCATCGAAGTGGTTTTCACCGTTGGACGAAATTATTTCTCTTTACTTTTTTTGATTTTTCAGTTTTTTTTGTGTCACAAGGCGCCTGTTTGCCAGGTTTTCACCAAGTAATGATTTTTTTGTTTTATAATTTTTTTTGTATTTTTGAATTTTTTTGATTTTTTTTGTATTTTTGAATTAGGATATTCCGAAGAGCTATGTGTAGAACCTGCGAAGGTGTATGCTGTTGATAGGATCCTCCAAAGGTTCACCTTCTGTAGTTGAGAGCTGATATGCACCGGATCCATAGGCTGCTGTAATAATGTAAGGACCAAGCCAATTTGGTTCGAACTTTCCCTTCTTCTCTCTGTCTTGCTGATTCTTGGGATTTTCTCTGAGAACCAAGTCACCTACCTCAAATGTGCGAGGTTTGACTTTGTGATTGTAGCTATGACTCATTCGTTGTTGATAAGCTTTGAGATGATTAAAAGCAGTGTGTCTTCGTTCATCCAGCAGTTCTAGTTCTTGTAAGCGAGAGATCCTGTAATCTTCATCGTTGATGATGTTTTGCAAAGAGACCCGTAAAGAAGGTAACTCAACCTCAATAGGCAAGATGGCTTCAGTGCCGTAGACAAGTGAGTAGGGTGTAGCTCCTGTAGGTGTGCGGACACTTGTGCGATAGGCCCAAAGTGCAGGATTGAGTTGGATATGCCAGTTACGGCCAGCGTCGTCAACTATCTTTTTGAGGATTTTAAGAATTGTTTTATTAGACACCTCAGCTTGGCCATTACCTTGGGGGTAATATGGTGTGGAGAAACGATGAGAGATATGGAAGCACTCACAGAGTTCATGAACATCGTGATTTTTGAAGGGACGCCCGTTATCAGTGATAATGGAAGTGGGAATACCATATCGACAAATGATGTAGTTAAGGATGAAGGTTGCAATTTGTTTCCCAGTGACTTGTATGAGAGGCACAGCCTCAATCCACTTTGTGAAATACTCTGTGGCTGTGATAATGAATTTATGACCGTTGGAAGAAGGAGGGTGAATCTTGCCTATGAGATCGAGTCCCCACTGATAAAAGGGCCAAGGAGACACAAGTGGTTATAGTTCTTGTGCTGGTGCATGTATTAGGTCTCCATGAATTTGACACTGCTTACATTTCTTGACAAACTGATATGAATCTCTTTCCATAGTAGGCCAGTAGTATCCAGTCCTGATGAGTTTCTTGGCCAAGGTAAGACCACTAGCATGTGGACCACATATCCCTTCATGTACTTCATGTAACGCAATCTGAGCTTTGTCACTTTCTAGACATCTAAGAAGAGTGCCATCTAGACCTCGCTGGTATAGGATGTCAGCTAAAATGACATATCGAGAGGATTGGCGAATAAAGGTGCGGTGTTGGTTATTTGATAGATCAGGAGGTAGGGTATTGTCACGAAGGTATGTGAAGATGGAACCATATAATTGGGATTCGGGACCAACAACACATATCATTTCAATAGGAGTGATCTCATATGATGGAGCCAAAAGGTTGTCCACCAAGAACTCATAGCAGGTCTCATTTTGAGGTAGATCAATCAGTGAAGCAATTGTAGCCATGGCATCTGCAGCACGATTCTGCTCTCTTGGTATCTGCTCAAAATCTATCTTTATGAAGTGTTGTTTCAAATCATCTACCAGTTGTTTGTAAGGCATTAGTTTTTCATCTTTTGTTTGGTAATCATCAGTTGCTTAACGAATAACTAGTTGAGAATCCCCAAAAACACGAAGTTCTTGGATCTTCCATTGAACTGCGATTCGTAATCCAGTTGTTAATGCCTCATATTCCACCATATTGTTAGTGCAAGGAAATCATAAGCGGTATGATTTTGGTATAGAATCACCTTGAGGAGTTATAAAGAGAATACCAGCTCCTGCCCCATGCTGTGTGTATGAGCTGTCAAAGTATAGTTGCCATGGCTTTGCATGTGATATTGTTAAAATTGCTTCATCTGGAAATTTTGACTGTAGAGGAACATCATCTATCATGGGAGCATTTGCTAATTGATCTGCAATTGCTTGTCCTTTTATTGCTTTTCTGTCCACGTACTCGATGTCGAATTCACTCAGGATCATTACCCACTTGGCCAGTCGACCAGTAAGTGTAGCTTTGTTGAGAAGATACTTTAGTAGATCAATTCTTGCAATCAACTTAGTTTTGTGAGTGAGCATATAATGTCGTAATTTCTGTGAAGCAAAGACCACAGCGAGACATGCACGCTCGATTGGTGTGTATTTTAGCTCATATCCCACCAATGTGCGACTGATATAGTATACTGCTTTTTCCTTGCCGTCAGCTATTTGTTGTGCTAGGAGTGCCCCCAGTGCTGTTGGAGTAGCTGATATGTATAGTAGCAAAGGCTGATCTGGAATTGGTGGCATCAAAACTGGCGGATTTAAAAGATACTCTTTGAGCGTCTGAAAAGCTTGTTGACAATTATCATCCCATTTGAACTTGATATTTTTATGTAGCAGGTGCTGAAAAGGATTACACTTATCTGCAAGTTGTGCTATGAATCTTTGTATGGACTGGAGTCTCCCTTGTAAAGATTGAAGTTGATTGATATTCCTTGGTGGCGGCATGTCCAAGATAGCCTTGACTTTTGCTGGATCGGCTTCGATTCCTCTTTTAGACACAATGAATCCTAGGAGCTTCCCGGAGGTTACTCCAAAGACGCATTTCTTGGGGTTTAATCTTACCTTGTATTTTTCCAACCGATCAAAGACGACTGAAAGTATGTCCAAATGTGTATCTCTGTCTATTGATTTACCCAAGAGATCATCAACATAATCTTCCATGGTTATGTGCATGAGATCATGAAAGATAGTGGTCATTGCTCTTTGATACGTAGCACCTGCATTTTTCAGCCCAAAGGGCATGACATTCCAACAGAAAGTTCCCCACGGACAAGTGAATGCTGTTTTATGTTGATCTTCAGGTGCAATCCTGATTTGATTATAACCAGAGAATCCGTCCATTAAAGATAACATTTCATGACCTGCTGTGAGATCAATGATCAAGACGATATTTGGTAATGGGAAGTCATCTTTTGGACAAGCTTTGTTGATGTCTCTGAAATCTGTACATATTCGGATGCTACGATCTGGTTTACTTACAGGTACTAAATTGGAGATCCATTCAGCATAATCAATTGGGCATATGAATCCAACATCCAATAATTTCTCCAGCTCTACTTTGACTAGTAATGCCACTTGTGGGTGCATTTTCCTTAATTTCTGTCTTACTGGCTTTGCCCCCGGTTTGACTGTCAGATGATGCATTACCAAATCCGGGTCTAGTCCAGGCATATCAGTGTATGACCATGCAAAGTTGATTTGTCGTTCCTTGAAGAAGCTTATGAATTTTGCCCTTTCGGACTCTGTCAATGATTGACCCAGGAATATATTGTGTGGAACCTCTTCTGTACCGATGTTTGTCTTTATAGTCTCCTCTACCAACATGGATGCTTTTTCCTCATATGATGCTGGGAGAATGTCGAGCCTTCCATCTTCGGGTGCCTCAGAGAGGTTTTCGCCCTCAGATACGTCCTTTCTTTTTACTTTTTTGGAATCAGATAGCGCCACAGTGTGGTTTTCGCCATAAGACCCTTGTTTTGTTCTTATTTTCACATTTTTGCGACTGGAAGGTCCGACACCCTCACCAAAATATGCCACATTGTTGAGTTCTATGGTGTATCCTGCTTTATGATCCCCAGGGGGAAGATCATCTCGTATGCCAAGATAGTCGATAATAGCTTCGTCATTTTGAAATGTATCAAATTGTGCTGATCCTTCATAATCCTAGTCAATGAGTTGGGGATGAACAAGGGGAAGGTCTTTAATGTTTTCGGAATTTGCAGGGCTAAGAGTGAAGATGTGGTTATATTCGGGTATATCGAGGCAATTGTCGAGGTCATCGATGGCACTCTCCTCATCAGTTTCGATCGTAAGCAAATCCAAATTGTCGTCACTAGTAGCACCTTCCGGGACAGGTGTCCTCATCCTATGTGATTTCGACCTAAGACCTTGAAATGAAGACTGTGGGAAATCCTTATGAGTTGGCTCTTGACCAACTTTGAACTTTTTACAAAATTCCTCTTCTTCTGTGGGTTCATCTGGCTCTCTGAATGTCTTGGTGAGCTCATAGTCACTGGAAGATTTGTCTGAACCCCATTCCCATTCGTTGGAATATGTGGAATAGTAATCTTCTTGTTGAACTTTAGCAACTTTGATTTGTGATGCCTCTTCTGTCCTTTTGTTGTGTCTCTTAAAAGTCAGAAAACCAAGTCCCTTTGAGCGTTCTCTTTTTATAGTCAATTCAGGTTGTAAGGGTTCTATGACGCCTTCTTTGCGTAACCCAAGAGGGCTTTTTCCATCATACCCGAATTTCTGTAGAATCTTGAAGCCTTTTCCATATTTCTCACAGGGTATATTGATATGATCTTGTGTGTCATCTTCAATGTCTTTATAGAGCATTTTGTATAAATCTTCCTCTCCTAGTTCACCCCATCTTTGAAAGGTAGTAGGATCCCATTTGAGTATCATGATGGATATTTGCTTGTTAGGATGTGGCCTTCCATATTCTTTTGGAGAGCTCATGACTTGTCGTAAAAACATGGTCTGATTCAAAGTGTATTCTCCCATACCTTTGTCTTGAAATTTGCCTTTAAGTTCACCTTGTTTTGATGTCGAAGGTTTCAATGATTCAGGGTCAATGTATGCCGAAGAAGGAACAACTTCACGATTACTGGGAATGATGGTCTCAGTATGTGATCTCAAGTTATTGCAATATATGAACGGATTTGGATCACCGTTGACTGTTACCTCGACTCCATTATGAGGAAACTTAATGCATTGATGATATGTTGATGGGACTGCCCTCATTTCATGAATCCAAGGACGTCCTAGCAATATGTTGTATGTGAGATCTAGATCTAGGACTTGACAAACCACATCCTTTGTGACTGGCCCAATTCTTAGAGGTAAGGTGACTGTGCCCTTGGATAAGCGCTCTTCATCATCATATGCCTTGATGGTGATTTGATTTTTTGAATTCACAGCTTTATCAGAATATCCCAATTGTTTAATGGTGCTTAAGGTACAAATGTTTAGACCAGCTCCTCCATCTATCAGGACTCGCTTTATTCGATGTTTGTGTATGAAGGCTTCAATGTGTAAAGGTGCATTATGTGGCTGACTTACGGAGGCGTCATCGGCTTCTGTGAACGTAAGGGAATGCGGAATGGAAAGGTATCCCACCATGGCTTGAAACTGGTCCACGTCCAGATCAGTAGGAACATCAGTAGCTCTCAAGATTTTGTCAAGGATAGCTTTATGAGCAGGGGATATGCGTAAGAGCTCAAGAATGGAGATGAGCGCGGGTGTCTTCCCTAGCTGTTCTACAAGGTCATACTCAGGTTTGGTTGATGAAGAAGCGGCATTTTTAGTGGAAGCACCTGGAAAAGTAATCTTACCTTGACGGGTTGTAACATGACATTCAGAGGTATGTGCAGAAGAAGATCCAACACCTCTTAGGACAATCTTGGGTCTCTGAGGAGGATTCTCAGGATTTTTGTTCTTAATAGTAATAGTAGAGATATGATTGTCCATCGAGATGTGATTGATTGTTGAATCATAGTTGTAAGGTGCTCTAGTATAGTTGGCCTGATCATCTGTGACTTTGGATTTTCCTTTGTCATGCTTTGGGAATGGTTCCTTAAACATCTCATGTTCTTGATTGGATGAGTGTCCCTCAATCTCAATATCACCTCTATCAATGAGATCTTGCACAATGTTTTTCAATCGATGGCAATTACCTGTCTTGTGACCCTTACTCTTATGAAATTCGCAATACTCATCATCATTCCACCAATTTGGTTTGACCTTTGGTTCATATGGAGGAAAATCTGGAACCATGATCACTTTGTTTGCCACAAGCTTTTTGAATACTGATTCAAGTGGTTCTCCCAATGGAGTGTACTTCCTTCGTGGTCTAGAAGTTGTTTGAGTATTCACTTGATTGTTTGTAGAGCTTGATCCTGAAAAGATGAATTTGGGTCTCACTGTATTGGCATCAACAACACCATCATTGACTGTGTTCTTGTTTTTATTCCAAAATCTTGGCTTGTCTTTTCCTTTAAAGTCATCTTTGTTTTCCTTGAATATCTTAATGACTCCTTGTTCAATTAGAACCTTTTCTGTTGCTAAGCCCTTTTCAATAACATCCTTGAAGGTGGCCAAACAAGCTTTCCTTAGATCATACCCAATGTCCTTGTTAACGTTTTGAGTGAACATTTCTACCATTTGTTTCTGCGGGATTTCGCAAGAGCATCTGCTAGCTAGATTTCTCCATCTTTGTAAAAATGACGCAAAAGATTCTCCCTCCTTTTGCTTAGTATTGCACAAAGTAGTGACTGAGATATCTGTTTCTATATTGTAAGAGAAATGCTGAATAAATGCCTCTGCTAAGTCAACCCATGACTTAATACCAGGTGGTAATTGAGAGAACCATTCCATAGCTTGATCGCCTAAGCTTTGCGGGAACAACCTCATCAAATATGTTTCTTCTGCCGCTACCTCAATGCAAGCTGTGAAAAATTGTCGTATGTGTGCCTTGGGGTCTCCTTTTCCTCTATACTTGTCAAATTTTGGTGTCACAAAGTGTGCAGGAAATGGAGGCATTGGAATGCTCTTATCAAATGGATAAGGACATATGTCTCTCATAGTGTATGTTGGTTTTGGTGTACTCATGTCCTCCATTTTCTTTTGTAAATCTCTGATTTGTTGCTCCAAATTATTCTTAGGTGGTGATTGATTTCTTGTAGCATACCCCATGTTTGAGACACCAATTTGAGGAGGAGCTTGTTGCATGTATGGATGATATTGATCATAGACATGTTCGTATGGAGGAGGTCTATATTGATGCTGCATATAGGGAGCACTTGGTATAGCTTCATGTTGAGGAATCCCATATCTATTCTGTGCGTGTATACCATATTCTATAGGCATTTCATTTTCCATTGTGTTGCCCCCAAATTTGACATGAGGTTTCCTTGTGTCCAAATTTTGAGCATGCCTTTGAGTGTCCAATTGTTTTGGTTGATCCATAGCTTGAGCATATCTATCTGCATAAGACTTCCATAATGGTCTTCGAAGGTAAGTATCATATGTTTGACCGTGTGTATGTGGGATTTCTGGTTTTTGAAGCAAAGCTGATGGTGATTCAGGTACCATATGTGGTCCTCTATTTCCTCCACTATTAGGTCTCCTTTGATCCATGTTGGAGTGAGTTTGTTGCGAGGGCCTATTTTCCATAAGTTGAGACATGTCAAAGTCATGAGGTATTTTAGCTCCACTTTGTGTCATCATGTGTAAGAAGTATTGTCTATCCCTCTTCATTATTTCTTCAACCAATCTATTAAAATGGGGATTCATTATGGATTCTTCTATATATGCTGATTGTATTGAAAAGTTGTCCACATTGTCATTGTGTGTAGCATTTTTGTTTGTAGTGTCTGCGTTTTCCACATTTGGAATGTGTCTATAAACATCCATGTCAGGCAATGTAGTGTGCTCAGGATTGAAAAATAAATCATTGTCATACTCATAAGAACTCATGTTTGCGGACTCTTGAGCTTCTTTAGCTTTTCTCCTAGATCTTTGAAGACGGGTTTCAACCATGAACTAGGTGTTTGACCAAGATGTGAGAGACTAGATGAAAAATGGAAAGAGTATGGAAGACCAAGAGTTGTATGGAGTGTAAATGAATCTTGAGGTGTACTTGCAATGTCCAAAGTGTAAGACCAAGTATGTAAGTAGTAGAGTAGGCGTGACTTCCAAAGAGAGGATAGTTTCTCTTGATGAGGTAAGCTGACCTTGACTCTAAGTAAGACCAAATGAGACCCAAAGGTAAGAAACCTTGATGAGGGACCACTTAGCAAAGTGTAGTTGTATGTAGTATGTTGACAAAATATGATGAGGAAAAGCAAGTGACCTTTTGACTCAAGTTTAGACAAGTATGAATGTAAAATGAGATGTGAAGCAATGATGGACTGTATGAGACCCAAGGACAGGTTGAATACTAGATGAAACCTGAAGAGACAACCTAGGAAGCTCAAGTATTCCGAAACTGATTTCCTTTATTTGCTGGACTATTAAAGTTTTCAATTCCTGACACAGACGCCTCTGTATACTTCACAGACGCGATTGTTAGACACAGACGCCTCTTTGTTTGACACAGACGCTGCTAAAGACACAGATGTTATTATGCCCTTCACAGACGCGATTAGATTACCCAGACGCGGTTAAAACAGACACATACGCGTTTCTGTAAACTTCGTGCAATTTTTCCAATCTGTGAAGTTGTTTTGTTGTGACCAAATCCGACTGTTTGACTATTTTTCGTGACAAGAGGACACAATGTTGATGAGGACTCAATGTTTGCAAGTGTTTTAGACTCAAAATGACTCCAAGAAAAGTGTGTTGTTTGATGTAAAGTTGTTTTGCATACACTTGAAGACACAAAAGACACAATGTTTTGTTGTTTGGTCTTGAATGTTTGAATGTTTAACATAAGTCAAGCACAATTCTTATGGCTGGCCAAGACAATAGTTGTTGATCCCACATGGGGTTTTACCCCCGAGGCTACGCTATTCAGAGCGGATACTTAGATGCTTGACCTCACTGGCTCCACCCTCGACACTCACTTCTCGGGTCAGCCAAGCATCAGTCCCCATGAAAACTCCCCATGGCGAACTTTGTATCTCTACTAAGAACCGTATGTGTGTGGGCCGCTACCAGAGGTCCGACCTCCTGCCCCAACAACTAGAAGGATTTGGGCCTCTAAAACAAAATGGTGCTAGTAAGGGCATCCGCTCGTGTGGCCATACATGCGGTACTTTCAGCTCTGTAAATACAGAAGGCTCCCAGCCGGTAGGGGTTACGCCCTACAAATGATCAAATAAATTTGATCAAACGGGTTTATGGGGAGACATAGTGTCGGTATGAACTAATCAACACACGTTATTCATAGTTTTCACCATGAATACATTTGATTATAGTGGTTCGGATGAGGTGGGTTTTCCTCGCTACCACTTGGGTCGTTCTCTTCTCACTAGTAGTCCTAATGACCACACGGGAAGACAGGCCCTCTAAAGATTAAACAAAAAGAGCCTATTGCTCAAGACACAAAAGACAATGATTCAATTTTAGTGCACCAATGGAAGTGTTTGCTAATCTATGAAAACAAGGCACACAACAAAATCTCAAAAAAAAACCCTAGCCAAGGCCTTGCAACAAAATTTGTTAGTAGTTTGGGTTGTTTCAAATGATAACCCCTTCCTGCAAGCACACAAGTTAGGTAAATTTTAGAAAACCCAAAAAGACTTTGTGAAAAGGGGCCTTCAACAAAAACGTTTTTGCCTCCAAGACAAGCTGCACAAACTTGGTTATCTAGATCTGCAAGGGTTAGCCGAAAATAGACCAGATCTAAAACCCTAAGTACGAAATCCGAAAACCCGAATCAAAGAAAGATTGAAAATTGCAAAACAGAAAGCACAGACGCAGTTATACCAGACACAAACGCGTCTGTATTACACAGACGCGGTTCTGTGATGCACAGACGCGCTTAGAGACCGCAGATGCTTTTCCCAAACGCAGACGCTAGCAGATTCAACACAGACGCGTTTTTAATTCTCAGACGCGGTTCCAGAAACCTGCAAAACAAATTCTGACAAAAACAAAGACGCGATTCACGATATTGCAGACGCTTCTGAAACACAAAAACGCGATCCGAACGCTTGCAGACGTGGAAAAACCTAAAATGTTGTCGAAAATTATCCGATCTACAACTTCAAAAATGCAAAATCTGCAACAAAAATGTTAAATGCAAAGGGACAAGAGTCCCACCGGGCGTGCCAAAATGTATATGGTGAAAATGGATAACAATAACAACAATATTGAAAGGCTAAATGAATCCAACCACTAAACCCTAGCCTAACAATGAACAAAGATCCACCATAACATATGAAGATTACCTAAGACAATGCAAATCACATAAAATCACAAAGATTATACCATCACATGCCCAATAGGGTTTTGATCTCCATTCTTCCTATCTCCATTGATCTTGCTTGATATATTTGCTCTCAGATTTTTGTATGCACAAGAGCTCAACAAAGAACGGAATGTGGTTGCAAGTAGGATCGTAGTGTAGCCAAGTCCTCAAGATTAGTCATTAGCATGAGTGATTAGGCTGAGTGATTAGGGTTTGACAATGAAGGAAGCATCTTCTTAAATAGAAGACACAATATGAAATGGAGGGTTAAGATTGAGAGGTGTAAAAAGAGAGGTCGGCTAGGATTAGAGGGTAGGTAAAAGAAATACCAAAATAATGAAAGAGGTAGGTAGTGTATGAATTAAGAGATGAATGACATGTGTCATGTGTAGAAAAAGATAATGAATTAATTAAATAAATAAAGATTTATTTAATTAATAGAAGAAGTAGGACAATTAAATAAATAAAATATTTATTTAATTTAGGAAAAGGATAATTTAAATAAATAAATGTATTTATTTAAATGAGAAATAAGGCTAGAAGAGGATAAATGAATTAATTAAATAAATAAAGATTTATTTAATTAATAGAAGAATTAGGCTTAGATAATTAAATAAATAAAATATTTATTTAATTAGACATGACAATTTTGAGTGTCTACAATTAGTTTAAGTTAGTGTTACATTCAAGGGAGACTTTGTGCTTCCTGATTCTAAGTTTTGGTATAGTTTGTTGGATTCATTTGTTCATTTCTTTAAGTATCAAAAGTGATAGAGAATTGTAACAAAGTGGAGGGAGAATACATAGACTTTGAAAAAAGAGAGTTATATGCCTGACACTTATCCACATATTTTAATTTCCTTTTAATTAGAGAAGAAATTTCAAAGGGAACCTCCCCTTGATGAGAGGAGAGATTAATTTCTCAACATAGTTGTGTGTGAATCATATATTTTGTTATTGGTATGCTAGTGACAAAACATTCACCCTGCAATATGAAAGGCATGATAGATCTGATAATTATGATAGATATGAGAAGCATGAAAATAATGATAAGCCCTATAAGCCTAACCAAAAGATCAGATATCAGAAGAGGTGTTAGTATGCTGCCGATGAAGCTGTAACAAATGAAGAATCAGAGAATGGGAATTCAGAACATGAGTTTGTATTTATTGGTATCAAGGAAGATGATTCGGTACCAATGAATCCTACAAGCTGCATTGTTGAGGACAAATCTTAAGCTGCTAATATTGAAGAGAAAGATGAATGGGTGATTGACAACAGTTGTTCACATCATATGATAGGTGATAAAAGTAAATTCGTGAGTATGGAAATGTATGATGGTGGTATACTGAGATTTGGAGATGACAAAGCTTGTGTGATTCGTGGTAGAGGTTCTATATCTTTTAATGGTAAGCATAATATTGATGATGTCTTGTATGTTGAAGGTTTCAAGCATAATATTTTGAGTGTTGGGCAGATGGTTGACAAGGGATATGAATTGCAATTCAAGAATGGTAAATGCAAGATCCTAAATGCCTCATGTATAGAGATTGCATCAGGAACTAAAACTAAAGGTAATATCTTTCATTTGAATGCTGGTGAGAAAAGTTGTTTGATTGCTTAGATTGATGAATGTTGGTTTTGGCATAGGAGGACGTGTCATGTTAATTTTGATTGCATGATAAGGATAAGTTCTACTCAAGCTGTTAGAGATTTTCCTAAGATTATGAAGCCATCCAATCTGGTATGTAAGGAATGTTAGTTGGGAAATAAAACAAGAACTACATTCAAAAGTAAGCTATATTCATCTAATGGATTGTTAGATCTAGTTCATACTAACTTATGTGGTCCTACTAGAGTGAGACGCATGCAGGGTGACAGATACTTCATGTTGCTGATTGATGATTATTATAGGATGATGTGGGTTACCTTTCTAAGGGATAAATCAGAAGCATTGGAGAAATTCAAGATATTCAAATCTATGGTGGAGACTAAGATAGGGTTGAAGCTGAAGTGCCTGAGATCTGACCATGGAGGAGAATTTACATCAGGAGAGTTTGATACATTCGATAAGAGAAATGAAATTAGAAGACAATTATCTACTCCTAGAATCCTTCAACAGAATGGAGTTGTTGAAAGGTGTTGGCATTACAGTAAGAAAGATTGTTGATATTCAATAAGGATATTGAGAAGGTTGTTGAAGATTATTGATATAACTGAAGAAGGATGATAACTATCTTTATAACATTATTTTGTCATTGATGTCAAGAAATTGATTATCTGATTCAGTTTGATGTTGCCATATCTTGAGAAGATTGATTAGAAGAGATTTAAGATGTCGGTAAAAGACACAGAAAGAATGTGATGAATAAAGGGAGGAATAAGTTATTCAATGGGCAACTATTACCGAGTTAGACAATGATGAGATCATGATGTTTAGATTGTTTTGATATCCTACATATGTTGTTGATTGTAAGGTCAATACTATACTATGAAACCAAGCAATGAACCTAGTTGGTAAACCCTAAGGAACCTAGTTGGTAAACCCTAAGGTTATCGATATCGGTTAACAAAGGTGAAATGCCTACCGAGTAAAGTTTAGTATTTACCGAGTTGCAACCGAGAGATGATAGTGCGCATGGGATGGATAAAAGCATTATTTAATGAAGGACAATGATTAGCTGGAGATGTATACATGATTGGTATGCCGTGTATGAAGTTTGTTAAGGATCTATGGTAAAGGAAAATCGATAGGAAGATCTACAGCGCAGATTGAACCGCAATAACCTTATGCAAGTTCCAAGAAGGGAATGCAAGTCCCGAGGTAAGGTAAAATGTTTTTAGATCAGAAGGATACATTGAACCTGGTCAAGTTTGAAGATCTGATGGCTAAGATTGATCATGGGAAATGTGATCAAGGAGATTTAGCGGTTAGCAATTATTTATAAATAAGAAATTGTTAATAAACAATGTATGCGGGCAAGTGTATGCACATGGATGCTACATAGTGATTACCGAGCACAGAAGCTTGAAGACCTGTTTGAATAACATAGTAGAAAGCCTAGCAAAGGGACAAGATAAGTCCTATGACTAGATTGTTTTGAGCAAAAATGAATCTACTTTAGCATTTTAGATGTGAAGTTGCAGATAGATTTTTATTACTGTTATTTTGTAAGTGACAGAAAATCTCTTAACCGAGTGGACTTAATAGTCTTATATGTAAACCCTCTAGCAAGGTAACATTCTAAGTGAGTGTTTGAAATCCTTTAACAAGGTCACTTCTAACAAAGCAAAGATCCTAATAGATCTGAGGGAAATCCCTTAACCGGGTCACATCTAGCAACATGTTTGTAATCTTTAACAGGATTTTCTTTTAACCAAGCATACTCTAGAAGAGTATATTTCTTAGTGGGTATGAAATCCCACATTGGTTTTTCCCTATTTGGGTTTCCACGTTAAATCTAGTGTTATGAGTGTTATTATGATTATGTGTTCATAAGTTTGCAGGTTTAGCAATTTTGGTTAAGTTGCTGAAGTATAAGTTACCGAGGTTGAATCTGTTGATTTTATGGAAGTTTAAGCTTGTATGATTCACCCCCCACCTCTCATCTTGTTAGCTATTGGCATCAACTCTTTACATTAAGTATCAGAACTAACAAAAGGAAGAACAAAACCATTTTGGATGCTTCCAAGACTATACTGATGTAAGGAAATGTAGCACAAACCTTTTGGAGAGAAGTTGTTAGCACTTCCATTTACACATTCAACTAGGTGCATATAAAAGGTGATTTTGGTAAGACTCCTTATGAGCTATGGTTTGGTCATGTTCCTATAGTTAGATATTTTAGAGTTTTTGAAAGTAAATATTATATTGAAAGAGATGAGGATTTAGGAAAGTTTGATACAAGATGTGATGAAGGAATTTTCTTAGGTTATTCTACTAAGAGAAAGGCCTATCAGTGTTACAATAAGAGACTAAGAAAGATAGTAGAGAGTGAAAATGTGAAAGTCGATGAATCTCTTGGAAAGAAGATCAGAGCATATGGATATGAGTTTGATGATGAAGATGTTATTTAAAAGCCTATGCAGATTGAGATCTTAAAGCAGGATGATCTGGTAGAGATAGGTAATCCGGATATTGTTGCTGCAGGTGAAGAAGTTCAAGAGCCAGACAATCAGAACAATTTGAAGACTTCGAGGTATGTAATATTGAATCATTTAGAAAATAAGATTATTGGTGATAAGAATAAAGGTGTGATGACTAGGAGAAGGATTGCTACTGAAGAGATATGCTTGATTTCAAATATTGAGGCTAAATATGTTGTAGAAGCATGTAAAGATGAGAACTAGATAAAAGCAATGGAAGAAGAGATGAATTATATTGAGAAGAATAACACTTGGGAACTTGTTCCGAGACCTAAAGAAAAGAATGTGATTGGCACTAAATGGGTATTCCAGAATAAACTGAATGAAGCCGGTGAAGTAGTTAGAAACAAGGCAAGACTGGTTTGTAAAGGGTGTTCTCAGATGGAAGGGATTGATTATGAGGAAACTTTTGCTCTGGTAGCTAGAATTGAAGTTTTTAGATTGCTGCTTGCATATGCTACTTACAAGAACTTCAAGGTATATCAAATGGATTTTAAGTCAGCCTTTTTGAATGGTGATCTTGAAGAGGAAGTCTAGTCTACATTGAGAAACCAGATGGATTTTCTTTATCAGACAAAGGAGATATGGTATGCAAATTGAAGAAATCAGTGTATGGACTTAAGCAAGCCCCTAGAGCTTGGTATGCTAGATTGGATAAGTATTTGTTGAAGTTGGGATTCTATAAAGGTACTACTGATAGTAATTTATACTTTAAGGTTGATAATGATAACATTTTGATTGTTGAAGTCTTTGTCGATGATATCATTTTTGGAGGAGATGATGATTTGAGTATGAAATTTGTTGATGATATGCAAAATGAATTTGGGATGTCTATGATAGGTGAAATTAAATTCTTCTTAGGATTATAGATTACACAGATTGACAAAGACATTTTAATTTCTCAATCTAACTATGTGAAGGAATTATTCAAGAAGTTTGGGCTAGATGATGTAAACCTGCTGGAACTGCTATGGTGACTGGATGCAAGTTATCTAAAATTGATGAATCTCAAAAAGTCATTCAAACTTTGTATAGATCTATGGTTGGTGGATTGCTGTACTTAACTTAGACTAGACCCGATATTATGCATGTTGTTTGTCTTTGTGCTAGATTTCAAGCTGATCCTAAAGAGACTCATGTTATTTCTATGAAGAGGATTTTTAGATACTTGAAGGGGACTGTTGACTATGATTTGTGGTATCTAAAGAATGATGATTTCCCGTTATGTGCCTATACTGATGCTGATAGGGTAGGTGATGTTGATGACCAGAAGAGAACCTCCGATGGAGCTTTGTTTTTGGGAAAGAAGCTGGTTTCATGGTCCAGTAAGAAGCAAGATGCTATATCTCTATCTACTGCTAAAGTTGAATACATTGCTGCTACTAGCCACTGTACCGAGGTAGTTTGGGTGAAGCAAATGTTGAAGGATATTAGAGTGATTTATGATGAGTCTACTGTTACATACTGTGATAATTCAACTGCTATTAATATTTTCAAGAATCCGGTACTACATTCTAAAACAAAGCATGTATCAATAAAGTATCATTTCTTGAGGGAGAAAGTCAGTGATGAAGAAGTCAGATTGGATTATGTATCTTCAAAGGATCAGAGTGTAGATACTTTTACTAAGACTTTGCCTATAGATACATTTGTATATTTGAGAGACAAGTTAGGGGTATCTTCCCCTCTCGATGAGAATTAGATGCATCGAGTTGAATCAATCCAGTGGATATTAGAGCCTTATCTTCTTATCCAGGTTGATGAGTTGGTACTGCTACTCAGACAGAGTAGTCAGTGTGTAGTTGAGATGTTTAGATATTTTGAGTTTATCCTAAGGTGGAGAGATTTTCCTTCTTAGAGGATGAGTTTTGGGGAGAGAGCATGATTTGTATTCCATCTTTGGCATTTTTGTCAAAGGGGGAGAGATGCATGTGAGAAACTGCCTTATTCTTGAAGCTTTGTGTGGATGATCTTAAGGGGAGTTTATTGGTGTTTCTTGGTGTTGATTCATTCCTTTGCATTGATTATTTTTCACATTCATATGTTGCCATCAATGCCAAAGGGGGAGATTGTTGGATATTGCTGCTGCTAGGATATGTTGTTGTCATTGATGTCAACATATTCCTGTTTTTGGTGTTATGGTAATTGCATTGAGTTGATCTGGTTGGTTTATTTGTTTGGATGCTGAATCAACCAAAGATACCTCATTCTTTATTGATTCCATGATTCTATGTGGTGATTTGGTTGAGTTATGGATTCGGGTATGAAGACTATTTTTCAATATTCTATGGTTGGTAGAGTCTAGTATTTGATCCGTTGTGCTCGAGTATGATTGTATCTTTGGTTGTGGATTCAGGAGAATGTTTTGGATGTCCACGTGTATCTACATTTCAGATGGTTCGTGATTTGGTGCTCTGCAAGTCATCTTTCTAGTCCAAATTGTTGTTGTTAAGTGTTCTTGAGTGTTAGCGTGTTGATCGATGAAGATTTGATTAAGTGGTGTTGGTGCAGCTATTGCGGATGGTTATAATGTTCTTGTTGGTGTTTCCTGATCATTTCTTTTTTTTTTTGGTTGTCCGCATTGATCCTTGTGTGCGGTATTGGTGATTTTATTGATCCGGTGATATTATTCGTGCTATGCGGTATTTTTGGTGGTGTAGTGTGTTGTGGTTGATCTTGGCGAGATTTCCTGTGGTGATGCATGTTTGAAGATTTAATTAAGGTCCATTCTATGTCATCTATGGAAATATATTGGTCTGGTGGTTGATCTATGTATTGTGTGATGTAATTTTGTAATTGAGGGTTGAGGGTTTGGCCGATCTTGTAGTGAAGGTTGATGATTTGTATAAATAGGTGTCATATTCATGTATTTTGTGTGTCGATGTGGTGTCTACATTATCCAAGAGTGGTGTATGTGCACATAAGCAAAATTATCCTTTGGTATGATGTATTGGGCAGAGATTGTTGCAGGGTAGACAAATGAGCTTAACCGAAACTGTCATCAAGCATTAGCAGATGCTATCTTGGTAGTTCATGTAATTGAGATTGTATTCCCAACATTATTGTAAGGTAATGAACCTTTCCTGAGGGTTTGAGCCTTCTAGGTCATTGTATTTTGAGCAGTGAGCTCTAGGCAATGTGCCTGAATGCAAGTGCATTCCCTATTGTATTATTTACACATACTACTGCAGAGTGTCATCTTATTGTGGGTAGGTTCCCACCGTGGTTTTTCCCTTAACTGGGTTTTCCACATCAAAATCTTGGTGTTATGTGTCTTGCTGTTATTATCTTTATCTTTATTCTTGCTGCAGTTGATTGAATTATAAGATTGTGCTTAAATGGTTAAATCCGATGAAAACTGATTCACCCCCCCCTCTTAGTTTTCCTTCATTATTGTTGCCAACAATTATTTTATGCATTTTGTGTGGGATAAGTTATGTTTTTGAAATGGGGTGGTAAATGTGGAACAACAGAGAAGGATGATCTTATTTTTAGGAAAATCCACGTTTATAAAGTGCTTTGGCCAAATTCTAGTTCATTGAAATATATTAATTGCCTATAAAAAATTACTTAATTTGTTTCTTTACCACATCCTAATAATATGTTGTTGCATACTCATATAGTAGATGTGCATGTAGATGTATAAGGCTACACCATGGTTTCCATCATACCATTATTTCTAGATAGCCAGGTTCTTCATGTAGGGTTAGTGGTTCCTCATGTTGGGAAGAATTTTGTGGAAGCATAACTGCTTCGGGGTTGGGCAAAAAAGTGCCTAGGTCATGTTCCTATCCTCAACTAGCAGATGACCTTGTGGTTGGTAGCAAGCAAGGATGATTGTATTTCCAATTATTTATATCTTGTAATTTTCACTTTGTTTATATTTTTATCATGGAATGTGGGCCAACATCTTGTACTTATGATATTGTATTTGTATTTTCCTAGTATAAGCACTTGAACTCCATTGGAAAATATAATTGTAATATTTATTTATATCAGTATGGAGAATTTGAGGATAATTAATATATGCTGATGTGTTAAATGAGTTGACTAAATGTTATTATAGGTTTATTCCTGAGGTCCTTATAGAGAAAGGGGATATTTTGGCACGATAATGGAGGAAGAGGTAGAATCATACTTTCTTAATTTTATGAAATATGTTTTGTATGTTGAGAAGTTGTTGGCAATATGTGTTGTCATTGATGTCAACCTAATGTCTAACAATATATGTTATCCTTGATGATGTGTTCTTGATGTTGAGAAATTGTTATATGGTCATTGATGTTTTTGTGTTGTTGTTGATGTTAATGGAGAGAGTATTGGCAGTGTTGTCATTTGGTGTCAACTTGCAACTTGTTTTGGGATATCAAATATGTTTTATATTGGCTTTAAGAGATAGTTATTATTGGTTGCACTTGCTTTGGGTTGTGGATCTCAACCTTCTTGGTATCTAATGTCTACATTCAAAATGAGGTATTGATGTGTTATGATATGTTGTAGCATGATGATGATGTCAAGGATGTTCTTTCCTTGGTCCTGACACTCTTATTTGGGTTAATATTGTTTCTAGGATAATTTTTGTATGACGAGATGTGATATGTAGGAAAGAGTATTTAAAGTTTGTTTAGAAGAATACTTTGTTGGCAAGAGACATTATACCGGTTGAGTTAAGTGCTTATGGAATGTTTCGGTGTTGTCATTGATGGTAACTCAAATCAGAGATCACATCTGATATATGCACAATTGTTCTACCAGAAGTTTGATATCCATTTTGCTTAAGTTTGGAAGGTGGAATATAATATGTGACAAAGTATGAGTACATTGAGTAGAACTTGATTTTGATTTCATAGCTTTGGTTGTGGTGGAAGAGTTAGGTGATTGGATGTTCGGGATAGCTTAATTCACAATCCTAGCCTCCGATATTGATTCTCGTGCAAGAAAGAAGATCCGGTATCCAATATTTTAGGAAGAACATGGTTATTTTGGTGTAGCGTGTTATGCAAAATCTTTGGGATGATTTCAGTGATTGGTTTTGAGTTCGAGGTGGTCAAACCAACACGTGTGAAGCATTTAATCAATTTGTTTAGGTCTGCATATGGATTTGTAGTCGGATTGAGATGACTTATTGTTACATGTTTCATGTTGTGTGTTCTGCGGTTTTCAGGTGGACATGGAATTGATTTAATCTGTTGGTGCATATATATAAGATCGATTTATTTAAGAATTTTGTTGATAGATGTGTGTGCAAAGATTGCATGAGCGTTGGTGCACAATTTCATGTGCACTATCCTTGGATTGGTGCTCTAATATATGACAGAGTAAAGCAAAACAAAGCAATTTGACAGAACAGTAGAAGACAATCACTTTGTGCTTAACTAGAACTTAATTTTGGCATTTGTAGATGCTACTCATCAGTTTAGACATTCTTGTTATCATTTTTAATCATTTATAGGATAGTGAGTCCTCCGGGGTTGTAGCCCTCCCTTGTAATTGAGTAGTGAGCTCTAGGCAGTGTGCCTAAATGCATGTGCATTCCCCTCTTGTAATATTATTATACTCCTAATCATAGTATTATAATATTGTGGGTCTTAATACCACTTTGGTTTTCCCTTTCCAGGTTTCCACGTAAAAATTCTGATGTTATGGTTTTGTGCTTGTTTGCATTTAGTTTCTGCACTTTACTGTTATTGATTTACATCTAGTGGTTTAAGAACCGGTTTAAGAAAGTTATTAATTTTACAACATTGATTCACCCCCCCATCTTAGTGTTTATTGATTCCAACAATTGGTATCAGAGCCTAGTTCCTCTGAGGAAGCCTATCAACTTGAGGGAGATTCAGGAGAGTGAATCAATGGACTCCGGTTTGCAGAAACAACTTATTGTGAAACTTGAAGACCTAGATGCATTAATGAAAGAAGCAAGTAGCCTGAGAAGAAATCTGAGTGATGCTGAAAATTTCATTGAGTCATTCAAAAAACAAGTGAACACATCCAGAGAGAAGAAAAAGGAGCAGATGGACAAACTCAAGGAGAAAGAAGAGCAAAGCATTGATAATCAAGTTCTGAAAGACAAGATAGATGAATGCAAAAAAACTTCCATAGATAATACAACCCTGAAGAATGAAATGCAATCCATTGTGATGAAGCTAACAAAGGAGATTGAAGACAAGAATAAGAATCAAGAAAGTCTGATTCGGTCATTGAAGGATAGATTTGATGAATGTTGCAGACTAAACCATGAAAATGACCCACTGAAGCTTGAATTGGTACAGTCCCAGAATAATGAGCAAGAGCTTGAAAGACATATCATAATTTTGAGAGATGAACTTACCACTACTAATGAGTACAAAGAAAAATTCAATGCTAGCTCAGCTAAGCTGGATGAGATGCGGAAAAGTTAGAAGAATAAAGGTGATATGGGAGGACTTGGATTTGGGAAAGGAAAAAGCTCTGGATCCGGTTAAAGCAATCATCAAAAGAATAAGAGATCTCCGGTAAGACAACCTAATGATTATAAATTCAATGGTAAATGTTCTGTTTGCAATAAGTTTGGTCATATGGCAAGTCAATGTAGAAATAGAGCTAATCAGAATAATTCATCATTCTCCGAACAATGTTTCAATTGCAATAAATATGGTCATAAGTCAGTTGAGTGTAGAAGTATGGTAAATAGGAGAAATATAAGATGTTATGGTTGTGGAAGATTTGGACATATTGCTAACCAATGTAGATCAAGGGGAAATCAAGGTAATTTCAGGCCTAATCAAAGAAACAACATTGTTTGCTATGCTTGCAACAAATTCGGTCACATTGCAAAATAATGTAGAAGCAAGGATATGAGCAAGAATGCTCTGACATACAATAACAAAGCAAATAGTAAAGGCAAAGCAAAGGTTGAAGAGATCAAAGAGCATCACAAGAAGATGTGGGTAAAGAAGGATGATTCTAATGTAGTAAATGGCTCCACACCTGATTTCGGTGTTGGAACCTCATCAGGTAACTAAGGCATTTGGCCTTAGGGGAGAGATTTTCATGTAGATCCTTAAAACCCCCTTTTAGAGATCTGTAATCGGATGCGGGAGGTTGGAGTTGATTGTAGATGGTTGTGTAGATGATCCTAAGAGATATCTAGAAGATTTCATGTCGATTTGATGCTCCAGTACAATATTCATGAGATACAAAGCATCCGAGATAACTTTAGGGTTGAGAATTTATTGTACCTTAAAGTTAGGTATTCAAAGGATAAAAAGGCATTTTTAACAATCATTTCTCACATTGTGTTCAAAGCAAAAGAGCATAAGAGTGTGGCAAAAAAGATTGTGCAACTAAACCAGAGATTGTGAAGTTTCAGCGAAGATTTCTTGCATCTGGTTGAATTTAAAAAGGTATTTTCTAAGTTTGATCTATTTGTTCATAACCTAGAATTCGATAATGGCATCATCTAGTTCTGGTGTGGCGACTCCATTGGTTGTTGACATAACTGATAGGGCAAGGCCTATACAAATCAATGTAAGATGATCCGAATGGAGCATTTTCATTTGTTTCGTATGGCGTATTGTACGTTGAAGATGTTAGGGCATATATCCACTGCAATATTGAGGAGCTTGGGAATACTAAAATGCTATCACTGTACACCAAGCACATGATGGATGATATGGGAAACCTAAAACTAGAATTCAAATCTCTACAGGATAAGGGTTTCATTTAGTTTGTGAAATTTTTGGTTTTTGATGAACCCGAATAGATTAGATACATTTTGAGCAGGGTCCATGATGAATTCATATGGCTAGATAAACCATACAAGATCACTAAAAATGCAATCTAAGCTATGACATGTATGAATGCAACCAGTGAAATTCCCGGTCTAAGGAATGTGAAGAACATGACAGTGACTGAGGTAACTAGTTCCCAACATGATAGAAGATTGATGAAAATCACTGACATTGTTGAGTATGATGTCACATTTGCTTCCATGGTGACAGGGTATAAGGTATATCAATCTAGCAAAGCACACTCAGTCTCCGGTACGATAATTTATGCATCTTATCAAATTTTTAAGGAGGACAAGTTATATGATCTATGTGGGGTACTTTTGAGTGAACTAATAAGAAATTTGAATAAGATAAAGTAGGATAAGAAGCATGTTTTTAAGTTCAGTACCTTTATTATCTGTTTAGCCTTCTATTTCATGAAGATCCTCGGTGTAGGAAAAATTTAATGGGCATATGACAAACCACTGGCAGTGCAGATCATGGAAGCCTTACAAGGTTTAGGAAATGCTCAAGCATAGAAAACTATCATATGGGGTTACTTAAAATCCTTCCAAGGCATGATGCAATGTAGGGAAGGGGTCCCAAAGGAAATTGTGGAGAAATATGAGGACACCATATGCTTCATGGTGAAAATTGACCAATGCCTAATGGAGGCCATTGAACCAAGGACAATATGGATCATGCCCTAATGGTATGAAGAAAGAACAAGATTCTGGTCAACTACTGAGAGGGGGGGGGGTGAATCAGTAGATAGAAAAATTGATACTAACTTCACCAGTCTCAAAATCAATCTCTCAAAGTAAACTTAGAACTATCAATGCAATACCACTATCAAGATAAAAACTCATAAGATAAACCAGTTGACTGTCACAATAAATTAACAGTAAACAACTTCATACTCATAAACATCCAAATGCTTTTTCATATGTCAACAAACTTCATTTCTCAATGCTTCCAGTTATCATGACTTATCAAAGTAGTTAAGTAGTTAAGCAAATCAACCATAAGAACATAACCACAAAAACATTCACCACTTGACATAAATATTTTTTGACGAGGAAACCCAAATGGGAAAAACCACGATGAGATGAGACTCACAAGATAACTATTTGAACTCTTCTAAAGTTTGCCTTGTTAGGAGCCTAGCCTGTTAAAGCTTTACAAAAGTCTTGTTAAGAACAAATCCTGTTAGGGACCACCCGGTTAAGGGATTGATCTCAATACCTTGTTAGAAGCAATACCCTATAAGGAGTAACCTCGATAGAGGATTTGAAAATCCAAGCTAATGGATCACCTGGTTAGAGGATTTAAATAGCACCAAGCTTGTTAGAACTTACCTGGTTAGGGGATTTCAATTCTATTGTAATTGTTAGAAAACAACAAGAGTTTTCTGATTTGTTGAATAACACTACACTTGCTTGATTAGATCATTTTCATGCTCCTATCCACCTTTACTCAAACTATAGATATATCATCTGGTTCGGCAACCACACACTCAACTGAAACTTTGCCAACAATTAAACTAAAACAAATCATCGACCTTATAAACAAATCAATAAGGTTGGTAACACAACAAAAACCTAATTCTCATAGAGATTGCAAACAAGTCAGTTCAAGTATGACCATTGGATTACATAACATTCTTTGCACATCAATCAAAAAAACCTCGATCGCTCCTTGATCATCGCTTCATCAAACTTAGTAACTCATCACACGCTTTGCATTACATGCAGTATACTTGTTCATTCCCTAGACAAAAACTGTTACACCAACGTGCCAAAATCACTTGAAATTGTCTTCATACAATAATCATACGTGTCATAATCATTACCACTCATCATCAGATTATAAACCAAGATAACCAATTCACCAAACTTAAATAGTTAAGGTTTATCAAATCAATAGGTAGGGTTTACCGGTTTAACTCTCCAATATATAACAATACCGGTTCACTCCATAAATTCTTCCTACCGGTTATAGTTTCCGTCACTAGTTCATCAACAATATCATTACTGATTAATTGACATCAATGACAACATAACATATCATTAATGCAATCTTCATGCAAATGCCAACAATCTCCCCCTTTGGCATTGATGGAAATATAAATATCAATACCATTGATTGCTGCTGTGATTGTGAATAGGAATCCTGGTTTACATTACCAGATATTCACCATGCTCTCCATGTCTTTAGCTTGTCGTTGGTTCTTCTCCCCATAATCACATAATTCTTCTCCCCCTTTGACAACAATGCCAAATTGAAAGTAAAACATGTAGTGTTAAATTTCACTGTGCAACATCAACAACCTGCAACTTGATGCTCCCCTTGTGGAATAACTCCATTTCTACACCAATCCTTCTGTAAAATTCTGCAAGTAGCTCTGGGACTGATGTAATCTAAATCATGCTTAACTGACCTCATGAAGGGGTACAACCCCTAGCTAACTTCTAAGATACTCAAAAGTAGCCTTAGTTAGAGGTTTAGTAAAGATATCTACAAGCTGCTCCTTGGTAGAAACATGCTCCAAGATCACATCTTTACTCTGCACTTTTTCCCTTAAGAAATGATACTTCAATTCAATATGCTTGGTTCGTGTTTGCAAAACAGGGTTCTTGGAAATATATATGGCACTTATATTATCACATAAGATCTTTATAGGTTATGAAATCTTCATCTTAAAACCTTCCAAAATGTGCCTCATCCAGATAGCCTGAGTACAATTCATGTAAGCTGCAACATACTCAGCTTCAGTAGTAGATTGTGATGTACAACTCTTCTTCTTACTACTCCATGAAACAAGTCTTCCTCCAAGAAAAAAAGCTCCACCGATTGTGCTTTTCTGGTCATCAACATTTCCTGCCCAATCTGCATCTGTGTACACCTTCAAGTCAAAATTTCCTCTATATGGATACCATAATCCATAGTCAACAGTTTCTTTCAAGTATCTAAAAATCCTCTTGATTTCTATCAGATGTGTTTCCTTAGAATTCTTCTGGAATCTATCAACTATGCTAACTGCATGAGCTATATCCGGTCTGCCATGAACAACATAGTGCAATTTTCCAATCATTGACCTGTATTCCTTCTCATCAACAACTATGGATTCATCTTCCTTAGAAAACTTACAACCTGTAACCATTGGTATCCCAATTGGTTTATAGTCACTCATGCCAAATATCTTCAAAACCTCTTTCACATACTTAGACTATGTGATGAAAATACCATTCTTCATTTGTTGTATTTGCAAGCCTATGAAATTTTTTATTTCTCCCACTAGAGACATTTCAAACTCATTTTTCAGTTCATCTACAAAATCATTGCTCATGTCATCATTACCTCCAAATATAATATCATCTACAAATACTTCGCTAACCAGTATTTTATCTCCTTTAGATTTGAGATATATGTTACTATCATCACTGGTTCTCAGAAAGCCTATCTTCATCAGATTTGTATGAAGCCTTTCATACCATTCTCTCGGTGCCTACTTTAATCCATATAAAGCCTTATGCAATCTGCATACCATGTCTTTCTCATCAGTCAAAGCATAACAATTTGTCTGCTCAATGTATACTTCTTCTTCCAGTATCCCATTCAAAAATGCTGACTTAACATCCATCTGGTATACCTTGAATTTATTATGTGCTGCAAATGCAAGTAATGTTCTGACACCTTCCAGTCTTGCCACTGGTGCAAAAGTCTCACCATAATCTTCTCCTTCCTCTTGTGCATAACCTTTGCAAACTAACCTAGCTTTGTTGCCAACTACAACACCATCTTCATTCAACTTATTCATGAATACCCACTTAGTGCCTATCACATTTTTATTTACCGTTCGGGGTACTAGGGTCCAAGTATTGTTTTTCTCAATTTGATTTAGTTCATCCTCCATAGCTTTAACCCAATGATCATTACCAAATGCTTCCTTAGCAGTTCTTGGTTCAATAGTGGAGATCATGCAAGAATTTTCTCTGATTCTTCTTCTGGTTAGTACTCCAACATCCTTATCTCCAATAATCTGTTCAGGACCATGATTAAATCTCACATATCTTGGAATAACGTGATCATTATCTTCAAGTTCACCTTCTTCATTATCATCATCTTCTTCTGAATTTATCTTTTTCGGTTGAACTGGTACATTAGTATTTGCTCTGCCGGTTTTAGATTTCATAGTTTCTGGTTCCAAAAACAAAATGCAAGGATCTTCATCCTTTTTCTCCAAAATAGTTTCCTCTGAGACTTCAGGATATTCATCCACTTGAACATCAATACTCTCAATAATTCTCTATATCCAGTTGTTAAAACACTTGTAGGCCTTACTCTTGGTGGAATAGCCAAGAAATATACCTTCATCACTTTGAGCCTCAAATTTGCTAACATAATCACCTCTCTTAATAAAAAAATTTCTACCAAATATCTTGAAATAAATAACATTAAGTGATGCACCATACTAGTATTCATAAGGAGTCTTGTCCTTACCTCTCTTTACCAGAATCCGGTTCATAGTGTAGACAACTGTAATGATAGCTTCTCTCAAAAAAGTTTTCGCTACACCTCCTTGTATCAACATCGTCCTAGAAGCTTCAACAATTGACCGATTGTTTCTCTCTGCGATACCATTCTACTGTGCTGTCCTCGGTGCAGAAAGCTGTCGTTTGATACCATTTTCTTCACAATACCTAGTGAAATCCTTAGAAGTAAATTCACCACCTTGATCTGTCCTCAGACACTTTATCTTCTTACCATTCTCCTTCTCAGCTTAGGCCCTGAATGCTTTGAACTTACCAAAATCTTCAGTCTTATCCTTCAAGAATGTGACCCACATCATCCTTGATCAATCATCAGTGAAGATCATAAAATATCTGTCACCTTGAATACTTTTTGTTCTTATTGGTCCACAAAGATCTGTATGAACCAAATCTAACAAATGTTCCGCTGAAAAATATTTGCTCTTGAAAGTTGAGGATGTCATCTTTCCCAACTGACATTCCTTACATAGAGCATTAACCAGTTTGTCCAACTGAGGCAAACCTTTCACTGTCTTGGACTTACTCACTTTAACAATGTTATCAAAGTTTATATGAAAAAATCTCCTATGCCAAAGCCAACTATCATTTATCTTTGCAATTAAACAGTTGCCGACTTTAGGATTAAGGCGAAACAGGTTACCTTTAGTTTGCTTCTCGGTTGCAATCACTTCACCTTTGCTGCCATAGATTTTGCACACACCATTTTTAAACTCCAATGGGTATCCTCTGATATTGAGTTGTGCCACACTCAAAATATTGTTCTTTAAACCTTCAAACCAGTAGACATTATTTGTACTACTCTTTCCATTAATAGAAATAGTTCCCTTACCTTTAGCCATGTAGGGTGAGTCATTACCAAATCTTAAAACTCCACCATCAAATTCCTTCAAAGAAAGAATTTTTCTCTGGTCACCGGTCATGTGATGTGAACAACCACTATCAATGATCCAATCATCATAGTTATCCATCCTAGATACTAATGCCTTATGACAAGATATCTCCTCTTTAATGGCTACAAACACAATGTCTTCATTAGCATCATCAGTGATACCATCATCAACAACAATACGACAATCTCTTTTGCCTTTACCCTTATACTTCTTGAATTTCTCTTATTTGTGCTCATTATCATCATTAGGACAATTAGCAGCTATGTGTCCAATCTTGTTGCATGCAAAACATTTCAAAGGTAAGTTACCTCTATATTTACCAGTGCCTCTAGGCAACTGCTTGGCCAACAATGTTTCAAGCTCAACTAAATTGTCTTCATTATTGGCTTCTTTGCTGGATTTGGATTCATAACTGTGACTGGCATCTCTACTTTTTCTCACAGATGGGTTAGAAACAAAAGCTCTAAATGCAGACTTTGATTTTTGTACACTACCATCATAACCATTTAATTCAAATGCAGTAAGGTTGCCAATGATGGAGTCAAGAGTTACCTTAGTTTTGTCAATGGACTTTAGCTCCTGAATGGATGCAACTCGGATAGCGTAGACCGGTAGCATGGTTCTCAGTACCTTACTGATCACTGTGGCATCTTCCACTTTACCTCCTGCACTCTTAATTTCACCGACTATCTCTTTTATCCTTTGACCATATTGCTGGATATTCTCACCTTCAACCATCCACTTGTCATCAAACTTTCCTCTTAGACTCTCTTCTTTAGCAATCTTAACACGTTCATCACTGCTATAAATCTCTTCAATTTTTTTCTATACCTCATATGCAATCTCTAGACCATGAATATCTACATACTCTGCATCAGACAAAGAACTGATAATAGCCTCTAATGCTTGATGATTTTCTTGTTTCTCTTTCTTCTGATCATCAGTCAAAATCCCAGTAGGTGCAACATATTGAGTATTGACATGTTCCCAATATTGGCTTCCAGACTCTTGATATAAATTTTCATTGTGTCACTCGATATCCTATAGTTCTCTCTATTCAACTTTGGATATTCCTTCTTCATCATGATCTACAAGATCTTTACCTCAAGATTGGTTGGCTTAGACCTTAGAGGACCTGATATTCTCTAATACCAATTGATGGTATGATGAAAGAATAAGAATCTGGTCAACTACTGAGAGTGGGGGGGGGAGTGAATCAGTAGATAGAAAAACTGATACTAACTTCACCAATCTCAAAATCAATCTCTCAAAGTAAACTTAGAACTATCAATGCAATACCACTATCAAGATAAAAATTCATAAGATAAATCGGTTGACTGTCACAACAAATTAATAGTAAACAACTTCAAACTCATAAACATCCAAATGCTTTTTCATATGTCAACAGACTTCATTTATCAATTCTTCTGGTTATCATGACTTATCAAAGTAGTTAAGTAGTTAAGAAAATCAACCATAAGAATATAGCCACAAAAACATTCACCACTTGACACAATTTTTTTTGATGTGGAAACCCAAATGGGAAAAACCTTGGTGAGATGAGACTCACAAGATAACTATCTGAACTCTTCTAAAGTTCACCCTATTAGGAGCCTAGCCTGTTAAAGCTTTACAAAAGTCCTGTTAAGAACAGATCTTGTTAGGGACCACCCGATTAAGGGATTGACTACAATGCCTTGTTAGAAGCAATACCCTGTAAGGGTTAACCTCGGTAGAGGATTTGAAAATCCAAGCTAATGGATCACCTGGTTAGAGGATTTAAATAGCACCAAGCTTGTTAGAGCTTACCCGGTTAGGGGATTTCAATTCTTCTATAATTGTTAGAAAACAACAGGGGTTTGCTGATCTGTTGAATAACACTATACTTGCTTGATCAGATCCTTTTCATGTTCCTATCTGCCTTTACTCAAACTGTAGATACATCATCTGGTTCGGCAACCATACACTCAACTAAAACTTTGCCAACACTTAAACTAAAAAAACTCATTGACCTTATAAACAAATCAATTAGGTCAGTAACACAACAAAAACCTAATTCTCATAGAGATTACAAATAAGTCAGTTCAAGTATGACCATTGGATTACATATCAATCTCTGCACATCAATCAAGAAACCTTGATCACTCCTTGATCACCACTTCATTGAACTTAGTAAATCATCACACGCTTTGCATTACATGCAGTATACTTGCTCATTTCGTAGACAAAAGCCATTACATCAACGCGCCAAAATCACTTGAAATTGTCTTCATACAATAATCATACATGTCATAATCATTACCACTTATCATGAGATCATAAACCAATATAACCAATTCACTAAACTTAAATGGTTAAGGTTTATCAGATCAACAGGTAGGGTTTACCGATTCAACTCTCCAATATATAGCAATACCGGTTCACTCCACAAATTCTTCCTACCGGTTATAGTTTCCTTCACTAGTTCATCAACAATATCATTACCAGTTAATTGACATCAATGTCAACATAACATTTCATTAATGCAATCTTCGTGCAAATTCCAACATGCCCATGGGGTATGGAGTTGATGCAAATACTCATGATGAGTATGCTCAACATATTTTAAATAAGCCGATGGATGAAAAGGAAGAAATTTTTGGGACTTATAAAGAGAAAATTTTAAGTCTGCACTCCCAATTCACTAAGCCCAGAATGCATAAGATAGTGAGGAAAGAAGTAGAGAAACTTGCTGAAGATATGGGAATTACAAAGGAAGAAATCCATAGATCCTGGGAGAAGAACATCTTCAAAGAGGAGGACATGGTCAAACCCAAGAAGACTAAACCGGTTACTCCTCCTAAGCCAAGGCAAACCAAGTCAGCACCTTTCTCTGGTGCTCAAAAGCCCGTTCCTCCACCTAAGCCTCAATCCAAATCATCCGGTGGAGCAGAGAAGAGGAAGAAAGGGAAGCCAAAAAGAGTCTATGTGACAGCCACTACTGAAGAAGAGACAAAATCTGATGAAGTAGTGAGGGAAGTGAAGAAGACTGTTACTTCTACCAGGGTAGTCATGAAGCCACCATCTAGTGAAGGTAATCCAAATAAAAATACAAGAGTTGGAGCTGAGGAATCCAAAAGACCTCAACCTAGTCTGAGCTTGATGAAGCGATGAAGTATGGAAAACTTGAAGGTAAATACACTATTATGCCACCCATTTCATTAAGTTAGATAGTTGATGCAGTAGTAAAGGAAGGGAATTTGAAGCATATATCTGAATGGTATGAGAATTGTGATGAGAATGATCAAAGAGCAATAGAAGAAGCCATTATAGAATACATGAATGTATATAGTAAAGCCCTGATAGAATTATCATTAATGATTTTGAAGGGTCTATATAAGGATGCTAGAAGGCATGTACGACTAGTCTGGAAGATGAGAGAATAAAAGAGTATGCGTTGGTTAATTTGTGCTCTATAATTTCTAAGAGTGAAGTAGACAAACTTATTAAGATTTAAAAGAATATATTTAGAAGCAAAACTAGAGTTAATAAGATCATGTTTGGAAAGGTGGATGAAGTAACTAAAGAAACAAAGGCAATTTTGAAACAAGTCTTGGAAGAGAACAAGTAAGAGATAAATCCGGTGAAAGTTGACACCCATCCGAAAGTGCATACACAAGATGATACCTCCACTCTGAGTAAGAATCAAATGAACAGGCCACAATTGGAGATGACTCAGAAGGTTACAGACTCCGGTGAAGCTGATCAGAATCCTCCGGTGACAAATGTTGAATTAGAGAAGGCAACTGAGGAGGTTGATGATGAGAAGGGTGGAGATGCAGAGGAGACAAAGAAGGATAAGGATGGAGATAAGATTGAACAAGTTGTAGTGGCAAGAGACACTGTGGACAAGGGCAAGCAGATTACCAGTGACATAGATCTCACTAAAGGGCCTATCGATCTTAACTCACTATCTCTTGTCCAAGCACTCAAGCTTGCAACACTTGCACAAGCCAAAGCTAGTGAAGACCTATTGAAGTATCACTCTGAGGATAAAGAGCTCATATCCATGGCTACAAGTGTGTTGGAGAAAATTTTGCCATTTTTAAAGCAAGATACAGTAGAGTCACCCTCCAGTAAGTTGAGGAGCATGCTAAAATCAGTGGATTCTCATTTTGTATCTTTAGAGAAAGTTGCCGAAGGAAAGGTTCTTAGACAATTCAATGCTATGTGGTTAAGGATGATTTTGAAAATGGTTGAAGGTGAAAGGGATAATTTGACTGCTGGTTTGAAGACCATTCAAGAAGAATTGGATGAAGGCAGTAAGATTTATAAGTCATGTCTTCTTTTGCCTAAGTTCACAATTGAGATTGATAAGAAAATCAAGGAATGCAAGGGGCAATTAGCTGGTATTTCTCAATCCTTTGTCCCCCAATCAGTTTTTCTCAGTAATCTTGAAGCTCAAGTGATGGCTCTACTTGACAAAATCAAGAGCCTTAATCAAGAAAAAGATAGAGTAGTTGGTAGAGTGGGAGAACTAAGGAAGTTAATCACTACCCGGTTGGATACCTTGCTTAATAGTCAACAGGATGCTATGAATTCTCTGAATAAGAGTATTCCTTCATATATTAGAGGAGCAGAGATGCATTCCTATCTATTTAGTGCTCTTATAAACATTTTGGAGAACCTTAAGAAAGGTTGGGATGATCAACTGCAATCCCTAAAGACCATTTTTGCAAACATTTTAAAATTTATGTAAGTTATTGAGTATACCCTTGTACATAAATTTTGGTGGATACCTACCCTTTCCATTGATGTCAAAGGGGGAGAGAGAGGAATGAAAATGATGTACAGTCTTAGGGGGAGCTTGTTGAGTTGTTGTAGTTTTGAAGTTTTACAGTGTCATTTTTCATCAAGTGTTACCATCAATGCCAAAGGGGGAGATTGTTGGAAAGAGACACTGTACTGGTTGAGTTAAGTGCTTATGGAATGTTTCTGGGTTGTCATTGATGGCAACTCAGATCAAAGATCACATCCGTTATATGTAGAATTATTCTACCAAAAGTTCGATATCCATTTTGCTTAAGTTTGGAAGGTGGAATACAATATGCGATAGAGTATGAGTACATTGAGCACAACTCAATTTTGGTTACATATTTTTGGTTGTGATGGAAGATTTAGGTGATTGGATGTTTGAGACAACTTAATTCACAATCCTAGCCTCTGGTATTAATTCTCATGCAAGATAGAAGATTTGGTATCTGGTATTTCAGGAAGAGCAAGGTTATTTTGGTGTAGCATGTTATGCAGAATCTTTGGGATGATTTCAGTGATTGGTTTTGAGTTCGAGGTGGTTGAGCCGACATGTGTGAAGCATTTAATCAATTTGTTTAGGTCCGCATATGGATTTGTAATTGGATTAAGCCAACTTATTATTACATGTTTCATGTTGCGTGTTAAGCAGTTTTCAGGTCGACATGGAATTGATTTAATCTGCTGGTGTGAATATATAAGACCAATTTATTTGAGCATTTTGTTGACATATGTGAGTGTACAAAGATTGTATGAGTGTTTGTGCAGAGTTTCATGTTCACTATCCTTGGATTGGTGCTCTAGTATATGATAGAGCAAAGCAGAATTAGAGCAGTTTGACATAATAGTGAAAGACTGTCACTTTGTGCTTAATCGGAACTACATTTTGGCATTTGTAGATGCTACTTATCAGTTCAAACATTCTTTTTATCATTTGTAATCATTTTTAGGACAGTGAGTCCTCCGGGGTTGTATCCCTCCTTTGTAATTGAGCAGTGAGCTCTAGGCAGTGTGCCTGAATGCATGTGCATTCCCCTCTTGTAATATTATTATACTCCCGATCACAATATTATAATATTGTGGGTCTCAATCCCACCATGGTTTTTTCCTTTCCGGGTTTCCACGGAAAAATTCCAGTGTTATGGTTTTGTGCTTGTTTGCATTTAGTTTATGCACTTTATTGTTATTCATTTGCATCTGGTGGTTTAAGAATCATTTTAAGAAAGTTGTTAATTGCAGAACACTGATTCACCCCTCCCTCTCAGTGTTCATTGATTCCAACATACTCTATATTTCTTCATATTTGAGAATTTGGTCTTGTGGATTGGACATAATATTTATTCTTTGTGGATATTGCATTTCTATCTTTTTAGGTTCCTATTGTTGCAACTAATGTAGCTAATAATTGTTGTTTGTTAATTGTTTGGCTATCTGTTAGATATGAATTTGATTGGTCTAAAGGATGTCCTGTATTTCTCTGCATTGATTTTTTGGGTGCTATGACTTGGAAAACATGCTTTTGATGTTTTTCATATTCTCAATTCTAGTTTTAACTGTTGAAGTGTTGTACAAGAAGATTTATGGATGTTCTATTTAGGACTGTGTTTCTTGGAATTTTGGCAATGAAGTGTTGTACATCTATTTGTGTTGCATCAACATGTGTAGATTTGATAGTGAGAAGTATTTGGGAATGATTTTGGATGTTCTAGGAATGACCTTATGTTCTCCACATGGTGTTGAATGTTTCCTGGATGGTGCTACATTGTGCCTGACGTTGTCTTCTAGGTAATTGGTATAGTTTGGCCAACATAGTTTTATTTTCTAGTTTATGCTATGATCTTAATGATATATACTGACTTTGGAGAGTGTGTTAAGTTTTATTTGGGTCCTACCTTTGGCATGTTTGGGTTCACATTTATTTTATTTATTTGGATGCTATGTTTTAGGTTGATTGGTTATGTGCTACATTTTTTATCTACACATTACCTTGTTACTAACCTTGGATGATGTGCATCAACATGTGTATTATTTGGAGCTACTTAGAGAAATTTAATATGATGTTTTAGGTCCTCTTTATCTCATGGATTAGACAACATTGACCACAATGATGCTTGGTGGATGGCTTAATAGGGCCTATGCTTATCCTTTACTTTGGTCAACTTGATGTTTGTAATGAAAATGGTATATATAGAAGATCATTTTGGAGTTGTGAAGTGTGGGTGTTGTGATCTAAGCAAGTAAATCAAAATATGTGCGAATGTTATTTGAAGATCATATTACTTGCAGAGTTATGTGATGTGAAGACAGTGACAATGTTGTGGTGATTGTTGTTGGAGTTGGTTGCTTGTGATAATGGTTCAAGTGCAACTTCATTATGGAGAAGACTTTATCCTATTGATTTAGATGTTGTGTTGTTTTAACTTTCCTTGGAGAAGTGATCCATAGCTTTCAATTCCTTTTGCATCTTGTCCTAGAGTAGTGAGCTTTAACTTGCAAGGCCTTGTGTAACTTGCCTTGGGATAGTGCATCTTAGTCTGCAAGTCTTTTAGGTGGCAATGTGATTCCTTGACAATAAGCCTAAAACAATATTTGTAATCATTTCATTAATTGGGAGTTGACTCTCACCATGGTTTTCCCTTGTTTAGGTTTTCCATGTAAATCTAGTGTTCTCTGGTGTATTTTGTTCATTGATATGTTCTTCAATACTACCGATAAAGTTAAAGTTATGTTGATTGTGTTTTGGAAAGATTAAAGTTTAAGGTTAATTGTTTTAAGGCCCAAACTAATTCACCCCCTCCTCTCAATCCTAAGGTGTATTCAACAATTAGTGTCAGACTTGAGTTCCTCTAGAAGAAGCTTAACAACATGAGGTAGATTTGGGATGGCACAAGATGGATCTTAAAAAATTCTTAAGTTTGATGGTTCAAACTACTCCTTTTAGAAGATGAGGATGAAATCACATCTAAACTCTATGTATTTTGGGATTTGAAATTTTGTTGTAGAAGGAAATACTCTTCCCTCTACCCAACTTATTGCTCTGGATGAGATCAGGGAACACATGAACAATGGAAAAGAAATAAATGCAATCATTAGTGGACTATCTAATAATGAAATCTTGAAGGTGATGAACTACAAATTCACCAAGGATGTTTGGGAGACACTTAGCAATATTTATGAAGGAGACAAAAAGATAAAGCATGTCAAATTACAAAATCCCAAAAGTAGTTTTGAAAGCTTAAGAATGTCAGAAGATGAACTTGTATTATAGCTACATGTATCGAGTAACTAAAGTAGTTTCTATAATCAAAGGTGTTGGCGGAGAAATGAAAGAAGATGAAGTTGTGAGAAAGGTACGTAGGACTCTTCCTAAGTCTTTTGTTCCTAAGTTGTTTGCCCTTGAAAGTAGAGATTTGGATACTTATAATATGGATAAACTCTATGGATCCCTTATTACATTTGAGATGAGCTAAGTTGAATTGGATAAACCAAAGAAGGAAGTTGCATTCAAAGAGAGTAAGAAGATTGAAGATGATGCTGACCTAGATGATACAAAAGCAAACTTTGTGAGAAGACTATTGAAGGGAAGGTAAATACAAAGGTAAGTTACCTCTAAAATGTTTCAATTAGATTGGTCATTTTGCTACTAGATGTCCTTATGGAGAAGAAAGAAATAGAAGAAGAGAAGAAGGAAATAAGAGGATAGATGATAGATACAATGGAGACAATCCTAAGAGAAGTTTTAACTCTAAAGAGAGTAGCCATTCATATGAAGATTAGAAATGTAATTATTCTAGTGAATAAACCTGTTTATGGTATGAAAATTGATAATGATGAGGAAACCAATATCCAACAACCTAATTAGAACAATGAAAGATCATTAATTGTGTGATTTTTTTTGCGTGCAAAAGAGAAGCCAAATGCATGGCTGATTGATAGTGGCTGCTCAAGCCACTTGACTGATTATAGAAAATTTTTATCAGTTTTGAGAAAACAAATATCAATTAGGTTTGGCGATGTATAATTTTCATAAGTTTGTGGCAAAGGGACAATATCCCTTGATGGTAAGATCAAGATAAAGGATGTTCTATATGTTAAGGGTTTGATGCACAATATTTTTAGTGTTAGTTAGATGTGTAAAATGATATAGACTTGCATTTAATGATAAGGGCTATGAGATCAGGAAAGGTGACTTTGGAAGACTTATTGTAGAAGGAACAAGAATTGATGGCAATATGTACTACTTGAAGGAAGTTATAGATGGAAATTTCTTAATTTCTTGTAGTAGTGAATGCTAGCTTTGACACAAGAAGATGGGAGACATAAACTTTGATAATTTGGTGAAGATCAATTCCACACATGCTGATAGAGATTTGCCAAAGATTACCAAACCTGCAAATGTTGCATGCAAAGAATGTCAAATGGGAAAACAAAAAAATACAAGATTCAAGAAAAAGGATTTTTCTACTTCAAAACCTATGGAGCTGATACATACTCATCTATGCAGACTTACCAGAGCAAGGGCACTCAATGGTGAAAGGTAATTTACGATAATTGTTAATGATTATTCTAGAATGACATGGGTTACTTTTTTTAAAGGAGAAATCAAAAGATTTAGATAGATTTAAGGTTTTCAAATCTATGGTTGAAAATGAACTGTATGCTAAGATAAAATGCTTAAGGTCTTATAAAAGAGGGGACTTTGCATCAAATTAGTTTGAAAGATTTTGTGAATAGCATAGTGTTAGGAGACATTTGTCTGCTCCTAGGACACCACAACAAAATGGGATTGCTGAAAGGAAAAATAGGATTATTCAAGAGATGGCTAGAACAATGTTGAAAGATGCTAATCTACCAATTGTTTATTGGAAGTTGTGCATACTGCAACGAATATTCTTAATAGAGTGAAGGTGAGAGTTAATCATTCAAAGACCCCTTATATGCTTTGGTATAAAATACCTACCACCATCAACTATTTTGGGATCTTTGAAAGCAAGTGTTATATCAGAAGAGAAGAAGATGATTGTGAAAAGTTTGATTCAAGAGATGATGAAGGAATATTTCTTGGTTACTCAACAAGAAATAAATCCTATAGATATTTCAACAAAAGACTCTAGAATATAGTGGAAAGAGAAAATGTTAGAGTAGATGAAGATTGGGATTAGATAACACTAGTACCTAAGGATTATGGACCTGATTTTGTTCCCTGCATTGGAGAGGAATAGGAAGGAAGGGAAGAAGAAGAAAACAAAATAGAGGAAAATGAATGAAAAAAGACCCCCAAGACTTTGACAAGATATGTTTAAAAGAATCACTCTAAATATTAGATCATTGGCAACAAGAATGAAGGTGTGCAGAATCAGAGGAGACTTGCCAAGAAAAATGAATAGGTAAATATTTTCCTTCTATCAAAATTTGATCCTAATTTTTTTTATGATGCATGCAAGGAGGAAGGATGGATGAAAAGTATGAAAGAAGATCTTGAACAAATTGAGAAAAATCAAACATGGGAACTTTTTCCCAGACCTACTAATAAGAATGTCATGATAACCAAGTGCGTATTTCAAAAAAATTGAACGAATAATGAAAAGTGACAAGGAACAAGACCAGATTGGTATGTAAGGGACATTCTCAAGTTGAAGGTATTGATTTTGAGGAGACTTTTTCTTTGGTGGCTAGAATGGAGGCAATCAAAATGTTCTTAGCTTTTGTTGCTTAGAAAAACTTCAAGGTATATCAAATGGATGTCAAATTAGCTTTTCTAAATGGTGAACTAGAAGAAGTCTACTTAGAGAAACCTGATGGGTTTCGGTCAGCAAAAGATTCAGAAATGGTATGCAAATTGAAAAAGACACTATATGGTCTCAAGAAAGCCCTAGGGCTTGGTATGCTATCTTGGACTAGTATCTACTAGAAAGGCTTCAAGAAACGCACAATCAATATCAATCTTTATTTCACATTGAAGATGGAATTTTTCTCGATAGTAGTTGTATATGTTGATGATATCATCTTTCGAGTAAAAGAAAAGACTTACAAAAGATAAATAGAAAAAAATGAGATGTCAATGATTAGTGAGTTGTCCTTCTTTCTTGGCTCACAAGTTGCTCAATTAGATAATAGAATATTTATTTCTCAAGCAAAGTATGTTAAGGAGATGTTAAAGAAGTTTGGAATAGAGAATGCTAATCCAGTGAGTACCCCCATGAAGAGTAGTTGTCATTTGATTAAGGAAGATGAATATCTGGAGGTTGATTAGACTCAATATAGATCTCTGATAGGTGGTTTGTTGTGCTTGACTGATTATAGATCGAATATTATGCATGCAGTATGTATGATTGCTACATATCAAACAAATCCTAAGAAATTTCATGATGTGGTAGTCAAAATGATATTTAGGTATTTGAAAGGGAGTCTAGATTATGACCTATGGTAAATAAAATATAGCAATTTATCTCTCATGGCTTACATAGATGCTTATTGGGCTACCTGTATTGATGACAGAAGAATTACCATAAATAAGGTATTTTTCTTAGGTGGCGGATTGGTCTCCTGGTTCAACAAGAAGTGAGATTTAGTTTTCCTATCCATGACATAAGCATAATATATTGCTGTAGTATCTTGCTACACTTAGGTGTTGTGGATGAAGCAAAATTTGAAAGATATCAAGATGATTTATGATGAGCCCATTCATATTATGTGTGACAATACTAGTACAATAAATATTTCAAAGAATCATGTGATGCATTCAATAACCAAGTATATTTCTATCTGTCATCACTTCTTAAGGGAGAAAGTTATGGAGAAGCAATCCAAATTAGAGTATGTGCCCACAAAGGATCAGATTACAAACATATTTACTAAGGCACTCCTAAAGGATACCTTTGAGTATCTTTGATAGAAGCTAGGGGATATTTCCCTCCTTCCATTTAAGATGCATATAATGGTGCATCTGTCTAGAGGACAATTTCAAGATACATCCTTATTATTGGATTGATGTTGAGTGCTACTCTTAGGGGGAGTAGGTGGTTGGTTTGTTGATATTGTGGAGGTAGAATGATTTTGGATGGAAAGTTAAAAGGGAGAGGGATATTAGTACTAGAATAATGATAAGGAGTATTTATGTGCCCTTTGTCTTTGATGTGAAAGGGGGAGAGATAGACCTGCTAAAGAGAAAATTTGTTGCTGGTAGGCGGAGTTCATGCAATTTTAATATATGGTGTTTCCATCAATGAAAAAGGCGGATATTGTTGGCAATATGTGTTTTCATTGGTATCAACCTGATGTCTAGATATATGTGTTGTCCTTGATGATGTCTTGTTAGTGTTGAGCAGTTTTGTATGGTCATTGATGTTGTTGTGTTTTTGATGATGTCAAGAGAGAGAGTGATGGTAGTGTTGTTATTTGGTGTCAACCTACAACTTGTTTTGGGATATATGATTTGTTTTGTATTGGTTTGAGGAGGTAGTTATTATTGATTGTAGTTGCTTTGAATTATGAATGTCCACCTTCTTGATGTCTAATGTCTACATTTATCATGATGTTTTTATGTGTTAATGAAGATATGTTGTAGCAGGATGATTATGGTAAGGATGTGCCTTCCTTGGTCCTAAAACTCTTGTTTAGGATAATATTTTTTCTAGGATATTTTCTATATGAGGAGATGTGATATGCAAGAAAGAGAATTTAAAGTCTTCCTGGAAGAACACTCCTCATTCCTCCGCATTTGAGAATTTGGTCTTACAAATTTGGACATAATGCTTATGCTTTATGGATATTGCACTGCTATCTTTTTAGGTTCATGTTGTTGCAATTGATGTAGCTAGTGATTGTTGTTTCTTGACAACTTAGTTGTCTATCAAATATGGATGATAGGTCTATAAAATGCTCAACATTTCTTTACACTGATATTTTAAGTGCTGCAACTTGGAGGACATGCTTTTGATGTTTATACGTTGTCTCAATTATAGTTTCAATTGTTGAAGTTCTAGTAAGAAGATTTATGGATTTTCTATTTAGGACTATGTTTCCTGACATTGTGACAATGAAGTGTTCTATGTCTATTTGTGTTGTTCTAGCATGTATATATGTGACAATGAGATAAAAGTATTTGGGAATGATGTTTGATGTTTCAGGAATGACCTTATGTGCTCTGCATGGTGTTTAATATTTTGGTTGGTGCTACATTGTGTTTGATGTTGTCTTCTGGGTAATTGTTGTAGTTTGGTCGATAGAGTTTTGTTTCCCATCTTATACTATGATCTTAATGATATATGTTGACTTTGGAGAGTGTGTTAAGTTGTTATTTTTTCCTACCTTTGGTGTGTGGGTATCAACATTGAGTTTATTCATTTGGATGCTATGTTTTGGGACGATTAGTTATGTGCTACATTGTTTATCTACATGTTACATTGTTACCGTCCTTGGATGATGTGTGCCAACATGTATACTATTTGGAGCTACTTAGAGAAATGCAATATAAAATTTTAGGTCCTCTCTATCTCTTGGATTGGACCATAGTCACCACAATGATGCTGGGTGGTCGGCTTAATAGGTCCCATGCTTATCTTTTGCTTTGGCCAACCTAATTGATGTTTGTAATAAAAAATATGGTATATATAGAAGATCATTTTGGAGTTGTGAACAGTGGGTATAGTGGTTTGAGTGAGTAAATTAGAATATGCCCAAATGTTTTTTGATGATCATATCACTTGAAGAGTTGTGTGATGCAAAGATGGTGACAATAGGGTGGTGATTGTTATTGTTGGATACTTGTGATAGTGGTTCAAGTGCAACTTCAATTTGGAGAAGAATTTATCATACTGATTCAAATGTTGTGAGGTTGTATCTTTCCTTGGAGAAATGATCTTCAGCTTGCAAGTCCTTTTGTATCTTGCCTTGGAGTAGTGAGCTTCATATTGCAAGTCCTTGTGTATCTTCCCCTGGATAGTGCATCTTAGCCTGCAAGTCTTTTAGGTGGTAGTGTGCTTCCTTTGCAGTGAGACTAAAAAAAATTATAATAATTTCATATATTGTGAGTTGACTCTCACCATGGTTTTTCACTATTTTGATTTTCCACGTAAATATCGCGTTCTCTTGTGCATTATGTTTCATTTCTCTATTCTTCATTACTACTAATAAAATTAAAGTTAAGTTGATTGTGTTTTGGAAAGATAAAGTTTAAGGTTAAATATTTTAAGGTCTAGACTGATTCACCCCCCTCTGAGTCCTAAGGTGTACTGAGCAGAAGCATGATGTAGTGAATGTTGAGATGAAAAAGAAAGTAAATTTACAAATAGATTTTATTAGTGTCAATATGGATGCAAAGAAATGAATGTATGGTGTTGTAGGGGATAGTGCAAGTAGATGTTAGTGGAGGTGGACAAAATATCATGGTTTCGATCCCACAAAGAAAATAAGAGTAAGAGTTATAATTGGTGGAGAAGGATGGTGAATGCTCCAACTAGATGTTGGAAGAGGCAAAGGAAGAAGTATTTTTTTATGTGCCTAATGTAATGATGGAGTTTTCTATAAGTTTTTCAAATCTTGAAAGAATACTTCTACCATCCAACTCCATTTTGTGATCCCATGGGCACAAAATTTTTACCTAGTGTGTCTAATGCAAGAGCATCTGGGCTCACAAGCAATCTTGCATCAACATAAAATATTTTCTTTTTGTTGGTTAATTTTTAAATTTTTGTTGTAGTTTGGAGCTTTAAGAGAATCTTGTGGAGTGTTATAAGTCTGCACAAAGGACATAACCATTAGTATTTCATTATTGTCTTATTCTTTCAATTAATGTGCTAAAATGGAGGGAAAACTAGTGAATTTTGGAAAAACAATTAATAACTCTTCATTTATCAAAGGAGCACAAATTGGTTTATTATTTTATTCATTTTCCATAGCAAAATACATCAACAAGGCATTGTATATTTTGCAACAACATTTAGAAAGAAAAAAGTATATTTTATTTCATGTTTTTGAAGGAATTTCAAAGGTCAAGTTGAGGGAAATGAAAGAATGGATTTGGGTGCCTCATAAGGGTTATAATATCTATAAAATGCAACATTTAATCATGTTAAGAGGAAAAAATCAACAAAAACAAGGTTGGAGAAAGAACTTCTTGGTTGCTCCAGAAAATTGCATAGGGAAGAGTATGGGAAATTAGCTTGCCAAGAGAAGATATAAGAAGAGAAGGAAGAATTTGCAAGTGTGTTTGTGGTGTTCAAGGCATCCATGAGAGTTGTAGGATGAATAAAAATGTTGGGGTATTTGAATTGTTGTTCTTGAGCCTAAATTGGCTCACTTAACTTGTATTTACTATACCAAGGTCTTCTTATGCAGGTCTATCTTTGTTGGAGTAATTTTAGGACAATTATCTAATTATTTATTAATTAGGTCCTTTACTTTATTTTTCACTTAACCTAAACTTAGGTGCTTTATTTTATCTAGGTGTTACACTTTTTTAGTCTGAGTTCACTTAGAGGCACTTCTGGTTAGCTTTTTTATCTTGTAGTTGAGCTTAATTTAGCTCCTACTTTGCATTGATTTAGTTCTTATAATATTAGGATTAACACATTTCATGCTTTCTATATTGCAATTAATTCATTCATTGTAATTGTCCCTTCAATATCGAATCTTTAATTATTTTGGGCAATAATAAATAATTCTCTATTTGTTATAGAGCATACAATCTTTGCCCGATCTCATTTGTGTGATAGGTGTTTTGCTTGCAGATGATTATTAGCTCTTGTGGTTGATCATCAACTTCTACATGGTATCAGGACTTTTATGTCATGTTCATGTCTGCATGCTTGAGGGATCCAACCTAAGGTAATTATTGTGTGCATATTGGTTTCAAACGAAGGTTGACATCGCGTGCACACCATAAAAAATTCTCAAGATCAACAGTTGTTTCATGAAAATTGGAGCAATTGAAATTTTGAGTCAATTTGGTTGATGGCACACAAATCAAGACAAAATTTAGGGTAGCTGAACAATTTGAGCACGTTGGCACAAAATGGAGGTCAACATCGCACTGAGATAGCCCAAAAACCCTAAGATCGCTTGTCAAGTCATCAAAATCAGAGATCAACAAAAAAATCTGTATTGTATAGACAATAATAGAAAATCAGTGCTTAAAAAAAATGTAGGCCTACAATATTTTTTTTCCCAAGTGCAAGTTTTTTCGGTTTCAAAATTTTTATTAAAATTTATTAGGTTGCGTGTTTTTTAGTAAAGGGTAAAGTTCTTTTTTTTTAAAAAGTCAAAACGGGAGGATGTGTACCATAATTTCTAAAGAAAGTACCAATGTGGAGCATTGCTAACATCATTAGCATGTCACCACCTATTTTTTGGTGGACCCCCTATGTTTTGCATGTTCTAAATTTAGCAAATCTCTTCTATTTTTGCCTTCCAACCCATAAAAAGCAGCAATTGGTTTTTTGCTCATAACTTCATCGCACAGAGTCAAAATTGATAAAATGAGATATCATCAAAAATCTAATTCCAATACTGATTTATTCATTATAGTGGTTTGATAAGATATTGTACCAAGTTTTCGTACCAAGCCTCCAAAGTTAGCCTTCAGTTTCGTGCTTCTGGGGCCATATCTGACACATTCAAACTTTATTTTTTGACTTCCATACATCATCAAAAATCTATTAGAGTCCCCTAATTAGATCTCAGGTCCTTTTTTGTATAATTTTAATCAGGTACTCAAAGATCTCAATTTTTTCCTTTTGGGCTACATGCAAATTGGGTCTCTATTTGCAATCAGGTATTTTTTAATTTTTTTTTTTCTAATTTTGGAGATTATTTCAAGGAGTGAATCATGTATAAGGTTTGTAGGTGTAAATATTGTGGGGGGAATCAAAATGGACATGGAATGTATCCTAATTTCTGACATAATGCTTTTCAACTCTTTCTTGAGTGCATTAAAATCTCAAGTTACTCCTTCTCCACCAACAGAGACAATTGTTGTACTTTCACTGATTGAGACCCTTATTCCTGTTAAGAAGGATAATTCATCTATTTGTCTTCTTGATTGGGATTCATATTTGACAAACATTGCTTCATTTTTTGTGGAGTCTCATTTTTAGATTTGGAGGACACATTTGAGGGTTTATCTCTCTTATTTGATGAAAATCATAGCACATTAGTTGTCACATCATGTTTGTCTTTGGAGTTTGTTGAAAATCAATTTCCACTGGTTCCTTGTTTGTCACCTTCTATTGTGATTGGGCATGTACCTGATTGGTTTGTGGCATCTCCATCATCCAAGGACTTGGTGACACATGGGCAGTTTTTAGAGACATCTTCATATATATGGATTTGGATTCCTACATCTTCCAGTTTTTGGGAGTGGCTTTACATATCTCCAAGGAATTGGTTTCTTCTGAAGGGGAGACATGTTGCTTACAAGTAGTGGATCATGTTCCATCTTCAGGTGTTTGTCATTGGCACAAGAGCTACTTCTACGTTGGGGGGATTCCTATCCTCATTCTCTCTCTTATGGGGGGGATATTCATTGTACTTATATAACTGATTCTGTACTTGCGGGGGGCACTTGGAGTCCTTCACCTTAGTCACATATAGTACCTTTTTCTTCATTGCATCTCTTCCTTTTGTAGAGAGGTTTTTTCCCATGTGGTTTTTCTCCCTTTCTTCATTTAGAGAGACCTCATTGGTGTGAGTTGCATTTCTTTGCATTGGTTTGTACATGAGTACCTAATTAGGTCTTTGTTGCTACGACTCATTTATGTATGCATTTTGCATTCAAAATTAGCTCTTTAGCTTATCCCTAAGTTAATCTTAAGGGGGGCTACTAGAGTAAATATAGGATAATTATCTAACTATTTATAAGTAGGTCCTTTACTTTATTTTTCACTTAAGCTAAACTGAGGTGCTTTATTTTATCTAGGTGTTACACTTTTTTAGTCAGAGCTCACTTAGAGGCACTTCTAGTTAGCTTTTTTAGCTTGTAGTTGAGCTTAATTTAGCTCCTACTTTGCATTTCTTTAGTTCTTTTAATTTTAGGATTAAAGCATCTCTTTCTTTCTATAAAGAAAGCCATTCATTCATTGTAATTGTACCTTCAATATTGAATCTTCAATTCTTTTGTGCAATAATACAAAATTCTCTAGTTGTTATAGAGCATAGAATCTTTTCTTGATCTCTTTTGTGTGGTAGGTGTTTTGCTTGCAAATGATTCTTGGCTCCTATGGTTGATCATCAAACTCTGTAGTCTCATCCATATGGGAATTACCACTAAGAATTATCCTTTTTGTGGATAGAGTCTCTTAAGCACCTCTTTTGGTTACATCCTCAAGCTCAAGAAGCCTAGAATCGAATTCATGACGTTTTCAAGCCTTTTAGGCCTACCCCTTTCTCATGGTACATGGTCCTTCTTAGGGGTTGGCCTTGTCCCCCTCACAAGTTTGCGTAGATATGGCACACTATCAGGGTAGAAATTTTATTCAGTATTTGAAAAGATAGAAATATTTCTTCCTTGTGTGCAATTCATATTCCTTTGATCTACGATTTGAATGACTAGAGGTGGGATTCCATGCCATATAGAATGGGCATCCCTTTCACTGCATACCAGATCCATGCCTAATTAATTTGGGTTGTCTTGCTTGATAGGTCATATGTATTGTGATGTCAAAAAAGGGGATCGAGTAGTTTAGGACCTAACCCCACTTTCCTCCACACATTGGAATATGAAATAACCTAAGGAGATGATTCACTTTGACTACTTGTGAAAGAGAGTCAAGGAATATATTTAGGGTTTCTATTCCTTTGCTACTATGAAGAGGAGATGTGCATAATGTGATGCAATAATCAACTATGCTAGGAGATGAACAAAGGTGCAAATATGAGCTAAAAATACAAAACACTTGCAGATCTGAAACTACAGGACTGAGTACAGAGCTAGAAAAAGAAATCAGATGTGCTCCTATCACCAGAATTTGATGTTGATTATGCAGGACCAGGACGCCACGCCTTGGTCCTTAATACCACAGGAAGTTGAACCTCTAGAATATGGGGTCTAAGAGTCTAAAATGTTGAACTGCCAAAAAATGTTGCAAAACATAGAGCAAAAGGATACCACACCCTGGTCTTGGACCAAGACGCCACACCTTGGTCCTAGAAAAATGAGATCTAGCTTTGAGACTAAGTCTGCACCTGTGTGTTCCGTCGGTTCCGAATGCCGTGCATTCGTCAGATCCCTATACTTGCACTTGCAACTTGAAAAATGGTGTCTAGGTGGCTATATAGGGTTTTGCCTTAGTCATACCTTGTTTTGGTGATTTTAACCTCCACAAATAGCTGATGATGTATTGAAAATGTGTGTGCAAGGATCTTGTGTGTATGCAAGATCCTAAATGAGCAAGAAAATATATCTAGAGTTCTACCCTACACTTTCGGAGAGCAAACCCTAATTGATTGTAAATGTAAATGCTTCAAATCACAAATGCAATAATGGATCTAAAGCATGAATGCAAATCTAAAAATGAATGTTATGAAGCTCATACAAAGGCATGAAAATAACATGAAATCATACCAAAGCCTAAGGGAGAGGTACAAGCTAATCAACAGTCGGTGATCTCCTATTATTCTTCAATGTCTTCAAAGCTCCTAATTGATGTTGAAGATAATTGATGAAGGCTTGATAAATGCTTGATTTGTTGATTGTAGACTCTACATAACCTGCACTTTCACTTCATAATAGGCTCCTTCAATTGCTTGTCGATGGGACCTCAAATGAGGAAAGGAAAGGAAAGGAAAGGCTATATGTATGAAACCCTAACTTTGTTTTTTATCATAGGCCGACCTAGAATCAATATAATTTCACAATTCTTTGGATTCAAACATGAAAATACCATCAAAACATGCTCCTGAAATTCGAGGACAAATGTCAGGACCAAGAGGCCGCCTCTTGGTCCGACCAACTTTTTGCCAATTTTTTGGGGAAGCAAGATATTGTGATTCTAAAGTCATTTCCAGGAGTATGTGGAGATTCGAGGTGTCTAGATATGCGAAATCAGTTCTTGAAGGTTGAAATACGACATAATTAGGGTTTTTGATGAAATAATTAATTGGAAGAATAAAATAAAAAGGAGTGCACTTAGAGTTAAGGGCCCAATTTTATGATATGTAGAGTGATGAAAGAAAAATTTAGATTTAATTAAATTAATTAAATGCTTAAAGGGAATTTGAAATGCAAGATGCAAACACTCTAACACGGGTGCTAACCTAAGCATGAAATTGTACCACCCAACTAAGGGTGTACAATTTACGACGCTACATGTATAAATGCCACGACCTAGCTTATTTCTTCTTCAAGATTCTTTTTTTGTTTTAAATCCTTTTTTTCCCTTTGTTTTATCTTTTATTAATATTTTGTCTAGTTAATTTTCAATTGAAAGAGGGCTTGATATGTGGATGTGACACTCAACCTTTCACTCCTTTAGCCCTTGAATCTACATTAATTGTCAAGGTAGCGTGAACACCTTTAAGAGAATTGCTATGATAAAGTGTACAAGTGTTCTAAAGATGTCAAAATGAAAAGAGTTGGATGTGGAAGTGTCCTTGATTTGAGATACTCCTTATCTAGTCTTAACTTCTCTAGATGCTCTCACTAACTTGAATTTAATGTAATCAATAGATGCTCTAAAAATGCTTTAGGACATATCTTTAAATAAACAAAGTTAGTAATTAATTCAAAAGCTCTTATTCAAGTTATATTTTAGTCTAGGATTAGCTTGAGGATTGAAGAAACAAATAATAATCAAAGGCAAATAAAATTGCAATAGTTATTCTATCAAGACATGAAATCACAATATTCTTAGTATCTAGAATTGAAAAATATAAATTTAAACAACTAATTACATAAAATAAGAAAATAATAAATCTAATTTTGATTAGATTACACATCATAACAATCAAAATTGAACACTAGAATGATATATTTATTAACAAAACATAAATTCAAAAAAAAACAAAAAAAATTATAATAAATTACTTGTATATACAATTGAACTCTATATTTTTAAATCAAATATATAATAATTGTTAAATAAAATATATTACTTTAAAATTGATGTTTTTGGAGACCTTGATTGGTTCAAAGATCCTTTTTGTTTTTTATCATCTCTTGGCCCACCTTTTTGCACGTTAAAAATGTTTAGATAATAATACTGCCATAACTTTCAATGGAAAAATATATAAAAAATATCAAATTTTCAATCTAAAAACAAAACGAACAACAACAAACTCCAAAAACATTAAACTAAAATAAATGGAAGTCTATAATTACAGCCACAGGACAATTTCCAGGTACAAAACTTCTTAGAATGAAATGCATGCGTTTAAAATTGACAATATTTCTTATTGACTTTGACAAATTCAGATAGTATTTTTTAGAAGCTAAATAGGTAGAAAAAATGTACATAATAAATTATTTTTCCCCCAATTTTTCAACAGAACCTTCTAATGATATGTCACAGAGTTCAGCATGAAAATCTACCGATTCATTTATGACCACGGCTATTCTAGTTTCAAAATGAACCTTTCTTACAGTGTGATAGCGACGTGTTAGTCAATTATAGCCGTTTATTGCAAAATCGATGGTGACGGATCTTTCGTACAGCGTGATAGCGACGTGTTAGTCAATCACAGCCGTTTATTGCAAAATCGACGGTGTAAAACGCACGACTAAACGTGTTAGTCAATCCGTAGTGCCGTTTTAGAACCAGAATAGACGCATCCGAATAAACGTGTATTCAACTCAAAATGACTCTAACATGAATAATCTATTGGTTTGAAAGAGGATGACATGGACAAAAAGACAAAAATTTCAGGTTCCACCATGATCCTCGCTGGCCTCCTTTCACATCAATGGAAGGAAAAAGAAGCTTCTTTGAATTGTGAAATTGAATATGAAATGGAAAGGGCTGATAAATTCATCTTCTAGAGGCCATTTGTTTTTTTCACGGCTCTATCCAAAGTCCTGAGTCACTTGCAACATGATATCACTCTGAGATTTCTTTTATCTGTAGGTTGGACTTTGAACTTTGCAGTAGGTAGAGAAAATTGATATAAATCCCAGAACAGGTATTCAGACTCATTACTCTTGTGAATCCATCTTCATATATTCTGCAGTTGTTTTTTCAGAGGCTAACAACTTTGCAGAATGAAGAAGTGCTTGTTTATTATGCTCTTGGTTACCATCACCACATTTCAAGTCACTTCAGCAATAGACTTTTATGACATACTGCCCCCTTTACCATCATGGTTACCAGGTATAAACTTATAAGCTCCTCTCTTCCACCTGCCTGTTCAGGGAGTTTTATGAAATTTTTAGTTTTATTTATAAAAAAAATGATGTTATTTTGATGTTCAGGCGTAAATGAATCATTCAATTTGAAACATAAATAATCATTAGATTAATTTCGCTTCAAACCACTCTGATTTTGGGTTGGTTGGTTGTACGATTTTATAGTTTTTTGTGTGTTTGATTGTACGATTTTATAGTTAGTGATAGATTTTTGAATCTCATTGTTTTTTTGGGTTTAATTCAATGCAGATAGTAATCCCTGCAACGCTACCAACTGTGGGAATGGAACCTGCGAGAGTACAAAAGAATATCCCTTTGTGAAATGTGTTTGCAAACCAGGATGGAAACAGCCAGAGCGTTACCATAATCTTCCTTTCCAACCCTGCGTTGTTCCCAATTGTGAGTTTTGCAACAACCCCCCAAAAAAAATCTACAAAATTTAAGATCTGTGAGTGCAATAATCCTGTGTTCAAATCTAAACAGGTGACAATGGGTTGAGAGATCACAATCTTACCAGGCTTACCTTTTCAATTAATGGGCAGATCTTAAAGAAAATCGATTGCTAATGAATGAATAATGTTGTGCAGGCACCATAGATTACTCTTGCGGTAGTGCCAGCCCCCCATCTTATGCTGAGCCACCCCTGCCTAACCTTCCAAAAATTTCAGAGCCATTGAATCGTAAGTAATAAATTCAATTTGATACTTTGTACTGATATTCAATTAAAGTTAATATTTTTCATATTTCATAATATTAATTTTATTATTTGTCATTCATATTATGTATGATATTTTTTATCATCAACATTTCGAATCATATTACTTGAACTAGAACAAAACTTATACAATGACATATACTGTGCTCTGACCTATACTGTGCTTTGAATTTTCATTTTCAGCATGTTCATACAATGTGTGTGGAGCTGGGACCTGCACCCTTAAATCCAATGTCACACTGGAATATCAGTGCAACTGCAACAAGGGATATGGGAATATAATGAACTGGACTTGGGGTTTCTGCTCGAAAGAATGTAAGGATTTTTCTAGTTTTGTTCCAAATTTTGGGGTTTTTTTTTCGAGAATTTGGATTTGGAAAGGAGGATTTTAGATTTTAATTGTGATAAGATTCATTTTCACAGGTGAACTCCAGAAGGACTGCTCGCGCCTTAATGTTTCTGTTAGTAGTAATGACTCAACTACTGATACTTCTTCTAGCAATGGTGCTCAAGGTAAAATAATCATTTTTATCAGTGAAGAATCAAATCGTAGTGTACCCATTATTTTTCTTATTAAATCTTGGGCAAAGTCTTATTTCGGTGAGGTGGATTTGAACTTGAATGTCTCTTGAATGTTTATGTTATTATCACCCTCCATTGATAAAATTTTAACATTAACAGAGAATCTAATTGAATTTTTGGCTTTGCTGTTTGCAGGGGGTTTGAAGTTTATGATGGAAAACAGTCACTTGGTCACGGGTTCGATTCTGGCAACATTGATAGTGCTCTTGGTCAAATGATATGACGAACCAGAACATGCCATATAATATTTATATTTATTTGTAATGTGTCCACCTTAGATTTGGGTTGTTTTGATTCAGTTGGAAGATTGTATTTGTTGGAAGATTGTATTTGTTATTGGATTTATCATTTTTAGATTATGATTCAGTTTTTATATGAATAAAGTTGTCATTTTTCATAGAAATTATGCATACCTCTATTGTTTTGAACTCTTCCATGCCTACCAATATTATTTCAATGTCATATTTTTTATGATGTACTATTTTAAAATTATTTCGTGCTTGAAGTAAAAGAAATTCATATTGTAGGCATCTAGATGGTGCTGAGTTCAAATCTTCTACATTAAAAACTAAAAGAAATAAAAGAAATAAAAAAACTCAAATTTGTAGCTAATTTTCAAGTGCAAACACCTCGCACTTATTGGGGTACATTAAGGGAGAGGAAATGTTTTAGAATGGACATTGTTTAAATCAAATATAATTTTCAAATTGTGCTAAGCATATAAAAAATTTCAACCAGTAGTGCTGGTTGATAGAGAAGCAAAAATTTCAAACATTTATTGTTAGAAAGGCATATTTCAAGGAGAAGATTTGGTAGTTGAGCATGATTCAATAGTTGTTATAGCATCTGTTGATTTAATGTCCAATATTTTGAATATCATCGCACTAGTAGTTGTGACTTTTTGTTAGTGTTGAACATGAGCACTGATAATTGAATGAATTGTACTCTTTAGATTTAAAAAGCAACAAAACATGTGATGCCATATCAGTGCAACAATAAAACATGACTTTGTGCACACCTATTGGTCTAACTTTTGGGGGGGACCATTTTGAACACCTCAACAAAATGCATACCGATGTGGCATCAAATTTGACGACATGGACTTGATACCTTAGTTATATGGAGGGGAGTTTCCAAGTAAGATGCTGAAAAAAATTGGGAGTGATTTGAAATTGTCACACAAGATTTTGAGAGGCACAGAGTTAGGGTGGTCAACAATTAGATTCTCCCCCTTATAATGATCAATTTTAATATAGTTAATAAGTACTAAACAATAAAGTAAGCTTCCTATAATACCCAAAATCATATAGGTAGTCTACACTCTCAAAAAAATAAGATGTGGAGTGCAAAGGTACAAAGGTCATGAATGACAAAAAAAAAACGTTTTTAGGAGCTTCTTCTTGGGGATAGTAGAAGTAAGTAGCATATTGTTAATCTCAGCAAATTGCATTCAATCTATGTCGGAATCCTAGACGAAGTCTCCAAAATTAATTTGGACGATAATCAAGAAATGAACCCTTGGCAACGAGATGGAGCAAAGTGGTTGTCTCCTTCTCATCACTATGGTGCATAATTTGTGTTTTTGATCATTTTGAAAAAAATAAACTACTAGCAATTAAAATATGTTTAAGGATGTATATGAAATTTGTCCTTGATACATTTTATTTGTTATAAGTGTCTTCCTCTCATCACCATGGAGTTTCACAAGATGATTAGGGACATATTCACATTACTAGACACATGAGAGCAATATTGAGGTGAGAAAATTGAAGGACTTGTTAAAGCTAAGCGATAGTGATAGACAAGAGAAAAGGATTGACATAGATTTGGCACAAGTCTATATATATGGTAGTTTGGACTGTTATCAATAAGAGATGATGTTAAGACTCAATTTGATAGTGCCAAATTTTGCTTCAACTCCTTTATGCACTTAGGCCTCATTTTTCTTATCACATATAATTGATTTGAAAAATCTTTGTACGGGTATCCATTTGGCAACTTCACCTTTGTATGGGTATCGATGTTACAACTTGGCCTAAGTGTTATTTTTTTGTCAACCACCATGTGCCTATCAAGTAAGAAAAGTTACAAAAATTTAAAAAATTTTGAGTGAAGGGGTTCTATGTTTAAATTCCTAAAGGCACTTGCTTGTGTCAAAATTTTGGAGTTGCTAGGAACCCTTGGATCTTTTCCATTTGTCCTTCCATCTCCCTTTTTACCAAAACCTCGACTTCCCCAATCCTTCTTTTCATTGTTTGTTCTTCAATTCCTTTCACTATCCCAACCCTTGGGAGAACTCGCACTTTTGAACTTGATTCCAGTTCCTTGTTTTATCTTGCCTCTCAACTCTTCTTGGTCTACTCACACATTTCCTCCAATAGATCAACATGTTCTTCTTCAACACTCTAGGACTTGGTACTAAGGTCTTTTCTAGACCCAAAAACCCACCAAAATCCAAATTTGGCCTAAAACCCTGAACATAATACACTATTTTACCTAGCTCCTTGTTATGGAAAGACTTTTCAATAACCAAAATAATTTTGTATGGTCCCACTAGATTTATCTCTCCATTTTGCGAGCTTGATCCATGCCCTAATATACCATAATCAGTTTGTCATTAATAATAAGGAGAATTTGTAGAAAAAATGGGTCTCCCTCCATACCCTACAAGTATAACAAGATTTCCTATAGTGTGATTTCTAGCACAATTCAAGGAGTAATGATTCCAAAGGACATGGGTGTCCACTACATGGCACTAATCAAAGGATTTTTTAGTTCAATATTAATTTATACACCTTCTTGTGCTGGTTGTAGATTTTTCATGTCGTCTTCAAGTCCATAGGTATGTAACCAGTTGAGAAATATAATTGTTACATGTGAATAGTTGAACATTCTATGAATGGTTTTCTCATAACTCAAATAGGATGTCGAATAGTTTTATATTGGACCTTCGACATCAACACCTCATAGTAGTGGTCATCGACGAACTTTGACCCATGTAACCTTTATTTATTAATTATGTTGTAAAACAATGCTAGGTAGTTTTTGTTAGGATTCCCACAGATACTGAGAGGGGGGGGGGTGAATCAGTATCTAACCGGTGATAAGAATTTCTTAAGTTAAAACATGCAGAACACAAAATAGCAGTATACCGGTATGCAAGAATTAATGCAATAAATAGAATCAGAAACATCCACATGAAAAGAACACCATAACACAAGATGTTTAACGAGGAAACCCGGTGTTGGAAAAACCTCGGTGGGATTTGTGACCCACAATATTCACTCATTGGCCAATAAGAGAATATTACTTACAATAGGGGCCTGCACATGCAGGAAGGCCAACTGCCTAGAGCTCACTGCACAATTAGAAGTCACACTGACTTACAATGAGGATTATACTAATCCAATGACCTGTACTGCTTTACAATAGCATCTTCAATGCTAGATTCAGTACTGGTTCTAACTCTGTTCTTTACATAAACCCTTGACCTATATTTCGCACATTAGGTCTGCCTAATAATTTTCTTTATATTCGCTACATTACTTCTCTAAATGTCTACAATGATCTCCTTTATATACAAGAGTCATTTTACAATTTGCCAAGTCGGCTTACAATAATAAACAAAATATTACATATCAAAAATCTTGTCGGCCTTTATGTTGGTATACATCTTTTCTTCTATGCCGGTGCCGGTGTAGGGTGATCTTGTTGATGCTGGTGCACTGTCTTGCTTGTGTAATGCTTTGCCGGTATGATGTCTTGCCGGTGCCATAGGATTGCAAGGTTGCCATCAATGACAAAACCTTCAATCACACACAATGTCTCATTGGAGTGTCCATATGCCAACAATCTCCCCCTTTGGCATTGATGGCAACACTCATGAGAAATTTCAAAAAGTGTTCAAAAATGTGTAGTCCAAAAAATTTACCAAAAATATGAAGGGCTCCCCCTGAGCATATGATTCCTGTCTTTGAACTTTCTCATCCTACTACTCCCCCTTTGGCATCAATGACAAAGGTTGTCAAGATGTTAGTAGAGTTTGTAGTTACATCTGTCCATATCCTCAACCTTGTAGTTGGGTAGTTATTATTTGAAAAAGATCGCCCAAAATTAAGTTTATACTATCCATAAACTTTTTGCTATCTTTTATTGCTGTTTCAGTCCTCTTCACAGTACCGGTGAGATGTTGCAATTTCTCTGCCGGTGTTTTACTTCCCTGTGCTAATGCCTCTGGGATTTCCTTCCGCAGAGATGCTAGATAGTCCAATCTTGGACTCAGTTTAGATCTCAAGTGTTTTTCCTTGTTTATTATTCTCTCTTTATCTCTTCCCTGTTTAAGCAATTCTTCCTCAAAATTTGCTAACTTATCTTCAAAAATAGATAGTGAATCCGGTGAGTTGACAAAATTGTCTGCAAGCTTATTTATCTCATCCAGTGTCTTGCTTATTTTCTTGTCAATATCTACAGTCAAGAAGTTTGTTTTGCATGTGTCTTTATACAAATTTTTTTACTCTTTTAACAAACTACATAGTTCCGGTAGAAGTGTGTCAAATTCTCTGTTACACTTCTTTATTTCTTCTTCAAAGAATTTCTATTTCTCCTTTTCTACTATGTCCTTTATAGATTCTTCCTTTATTTTCTCAATATTTCCATAAATGTATTTACATAATATATCTAATTGTCCTAAAGAATCTTTATTATCTATATTACAATCAAGAGCAATTATCTTCAAAATTGGTATTGAGTCATCTATTGCTTTGTAAGTCTGTGAACTGCAATCAGTTATTTTCTTAATGGATTCAAGCAATACCTCAGTCACATTAGTTGACTTGAATGTTGATGATGATCCAAGAGTCTGAGTATCGGTGGAAGTGACCATGCTTGTATTGACCTCTAGTAGGTCAGTTTGTGTTTGTATTTCTTTTAGCACTGGTTTTCCTGCTTCATTGCTTACCGATGGCATTGTTTCCTTGTGAGCCTGTTCCAGAGCCTTTAGCTCTATTGGTTTCTCTGTTTGTGCCTCAGATTCCATCTTTTTCCCTGTATCCTCTGCCGGTTGCTCTGTATCTCCTATTACTGGAGGCTCTTTAGCCATATCTGACTTTTCAGTTGTATCTTTATCAACTGTTATGTTGATCTTTTGGGTATCAACATTTACAGTGTATAGGACTTCAGGATTTGGATTACTATTCTCTACATCGATGCTTTTTGCTGCCAGTTGGTTTTCAAGAGTTGTAATTTTTACAGGTGGAGGTAGGTTGTCTTTAACCTTTATGCTTGGAGGTCCACCAACTTTGCCTTTCCCTTTGTCCGTATCCTTCTGTTATACCTTAATAGGCTTGGGATTCCTGTATTCTTCTTGTTTTTCCTTTTCAACCAAGAATATGTCCCAACCATCTTCTGTTTCCTTTGTAACTTCTGTAACTCTTCCTGCCATCAGTGAAAGATGCTTGTGTGCAGTGGAGAAAATAGTCTAGTTTTCCTGAGCAATCAGATCATCAATTTCCTTTGGAGAATTTACTAGATATATAGCAAGTAGTTTTTCTATTTTTATTTTCTTGTCTAATTCAATCACTCCTTGCCTTCTGGCTTCAAGTCTTTTGTATAAATCATCAGGTATTTCATTGATAACTTCCATCAAAAACTTTTTGAACATGTCCATATGCAGTATTACACTCTCCTCAACTTGCCCTTTCTCATCAGCAGATAGGGTGTCATAAATTTTCCCTATGTTTTTCAGTTTTCCTTCCTCTGTGATCTCATTTAGCAATATGTCTAGAGGTGCCAAGTCAGTTTTTGTCTTTTTCTTTTTCTTAGGAGTTAGCTTCTTTTTAGGTGTGACCTTTCTGATCGGAGATCTCACAGCTTGTTGCTTCTGCCTTGTCCTTCTAGGTGAAGGAGTGGTTGCCGGTGAGGGATCTCTTTTCCTAACAACTCTTTTAAAAGTTGTTGGCATGTCACCTTCTGAAGAAGTACCTACCAGTGATAGATGAGCTTCAAGTTGTGGGGCTGCCAACTCATCTTCAGTTTTGCTGGTTTTATTTAATACATCTTCCTTAATGGCATTTGCTTGTCTGGATCCTTTCCTCACAAATGCCTCTACCTTCATCACTCTTTTCTTGGACTATATTTGGCTTTCTATGGTTTCAGCACTACCAAATACATTTTCCTTAGGTTCATTGGGGGCTTCCAGAAGTGCTTTGGCATAAGTTTCAACTATGTGGTCATCTGTCTCATAACCCATTTCTGTTACCCAGATTGTCCTTGGGATGACTGCTTCCATCCATATTTCATCCTTTTTAATAACAAAGCATATATCATCTTTGCATTTATCTACAATTTTCTAAGATAACCTTATCCTTTTCTTCATATTTGTCTTCAATGCTTGGAAAAAGTCATGAATGTTGTTTTCCCTGCTCTCACCCATGGTATTAAACAGTTCTGTCAATTGCTTTCCTACCGGTATGTCATATCCTAGTTCTTTATATCCTATACCGGGAACCTGTTTTATTATGTAAAGCATTAGGCATACTAACAGATTTCCAAATCTGAAAGTTCCTTTCTTATCCTTCTTTATCTTTCCAAGGTTGTCTATTAGTTCATCCTTTAACCATTCATAGATGTCAATTTTTGCATTGTCGTTTATCATATCATAAGCACTCTTAATGCATAAACTTGAAATTGAGTTAAGTCTATTGGCATGAGTGGCTTTGTAACCTAATATCATACTTATGAATTTCACATTTATATCCTTTACATCGTTAACCCTTAGAGATCTCTTATCAAATGTTGCACCTGTTAGGTCTATGACTAAATCATTTGAAACCTTCTTGTTTTTGTCTGGTCTTTTACCAGTGTCCGGTAACCTTGTGACAACCTTTACCGCTTCCTTGGTGATCTTATGAATTGCATCTAACTAGAAAAATTCTCCATGAACTCTGCTTAATACTATCCTAATCACATCCTTAGGAAATTCAGGAATGCTAAGGATTTATGTGAATCCTAGGGTTTCAATAACCTTGTGTTTAGTTTTAACATTGCCGATATCATCACATATCTCGGTTTTATACATGGTTTTGATTTCCTCATCTCCTAACTCTTCAATGTTGCAGTGGATGTACATTCTAGGGTCTTCAACATATACAACAACTTTAGGAATTTGAGAAAATGCACCTAAGGTATCATCCTTCTTTGCTATTTCGGGGACTAACTGAAATATGGGCCTAGGTCTTTTAATTACTTCCACAACAGTAGGGTTTGCTATGTATTCAATTGTAGAGGTGGATGCCATGATTAAATACCTTTTTCTATCTTGGATGGATGATTGCTTGGAGTGTGCTTGCTTCTTGCTCGAAATGCCTTAGCTCGGAATCTTCGCACTCTTTGAAAGTTTGAAATCACGGTGAAATGAAATGGAGCCAAAATCTTATTTTATAAAGTCTTTTTCGCTATCTACCACATTAATTGCATGCCGGTTAAGTATTCACTTAACATTGTTTGCCGGTAATAAGTGATTTTCAATTTCTTATCTCTAACTGAGGGAATAATAGCACACGTGTCATTAGATTGCCAAACCCTCAAGGAAATTTTCTTCAATTAGATGAAGAACTTCCCGTCGGTGGAGCACTGCTCTGTCCTGCCGGTGAAGCATCACTCTGTCCTGCCGGTGAAGCATTTGTTGGTTCTACCGGTGGAGGAGTATTCCCAATGTTTAGATAAGCTTTTCTAATCCATTGCTTTGAGAATTCTTGCTTAACCTCTTCAACTTTTTCTTTTCCTTTCAAGCTAGCACCTTTGTTGTCTACCGGTGTACCTTTACTTCTACAAAATTTAGCAATATGCCCAATCTTGTTACATGCATAACAAGTTACATTATTTTTCTAAATAGCTTTCCCATAACCCATGCCGGTTTGTGTTCTACATTGATTAGATAAATGTCCAAATCTTCCACAAACATAACATCTCACATTCATTCTGCAGTTTTCAGAGTTATGACCAACTTTGTTGCATTTGGAACATTGACCGGTGGGTGTATTGATATTTTGATAATTCCTAGATCTACATTCATTTGCCCTATGACCATACTTATTACAGTTAAAGCATTTTCCATTGAATTTATAAACATTAGGTGGTCTTACGGGTTTGCTGTGATCCTGAGTATTTGTAGTACCAGAGGTTTCTCCAACTTCAAAGCCAATTCCAGAGGTGTCACCTTTAGGTTTTTGATTCTTCAATAAGGTACCAAGTTCTTTTGAGCTTTTCTTGAATTTTTCTTTATGTTGATTTGCAGTTTCCAATTCCCTTTCCAAGATTTCTTTTTGTCTCATTAGTTCATTTGAGTCATTCTGAGTATGCATCAGATCTGTCTTCAACATGTCATTTTCATAGCTAATTCTTGTGTTCTCATTTGCTGCATCACTTAGTCTTCTGGTCAATTCTTCTTCATTCTTCTTTCTATCCTCAATCTCTTTGCAAAATCTCATAGTCATATCCTGCATTTCAATTTTTATTGTCATGATTTCTTGTTTCAGCTTGCTTATCATATCATTAAGAGATTCCTTTGCATCATTCTCATTTTGCAATTTTTCACAAAGTTATCTTCTCTTATTTCTTGTAACAGTAAGATTTTCTTGAAGTGCCTGAATGATATCTTGAGCTGCTCTTAAATCATCTTCTAATTTGATATTTTTCAACTTCTCTACATCATAGTCAGTAAGAGCTCCTTCAAGTTGCTTCATCAGATTTTCCATCTTTACCGATGTCAAGATCTTCCTCAAGCTGTTAGGCTTCTGAAAATAGAGGACCAAGCTCTGATACCAATTGTTAGGATTCCCACATATACTGAGAGGGGGGGGGTGAATCAGTATCTAACCGGTGATAAGAATTTCTTAAGTTAAAACATGCAGAACATAAAATAGCAGTATACTGGTATGCAAGAATTACTGCAATAAACAAAATCAGAAACATCCACATGAAAAGAACACCATAACACAAGACGTTTAATGAGGAAACCTAGTGTGGGAAAAACCTCGGTGGGATTTGTGACCCACAATATTCACTCATGGGCCAATAAGAGAATATTACTTACAATAGGGGCCTGCACATGCAGGAAGGCCAACTGCCTAGAGCTCACTGCTCAATTAGAAGTCACATTGACTTACAATGAGGATTATACTAATCCAATGATCTGTACTTCTTTACAATAGCATCTTCAATGCCAGATTCAGTACCGGTTCTAACTCTGTTCTTTACATATACCCTTGACCTATATTTCGCACATTAGGTCTGCCTAATAATTTTCTTTATATTCGCTACATTACTTCTCTAAATGTCTATAATGATCTCCTTTATATACAAGAGTCATTTTACAATTTTCCAAGTCGGCTTACAATAATAAACAAAATATTACATATCAAAAATCCTGTCGGTCTTTATGCTGGTATACATCTTTTCTTCTGTGCCGGTGCCGGTGCCGGTGTAGAGTGATCTTGTTGATGCCAGTGCACTGTCTTGCTTGTGTAATACTTTGCCGGTATGATGTCTTGCCGGTGCCATAGGATTGCAAGGTTTCCATCAATGACAAAACCTTCAATCAGACACAATGTCTCATTGGAGTGTCCATATGCCAACAGTTTTGGTAATTGAACAACATTTGTTGTTTCATTTTCATATGTTGACATCAGATACTCCTCCTAATGTTTGTGTCCTTCATGACCTATTTTGATGACCCATTTTTAGTACCCATTTTTATGACCTCTTACCCACATAGGAACTATAAACACAATTTGGTTACGTGTTCAAAGGGTTGATCATTTATTGTTTTAGTTACCATAGTGCTAAAATATTATAGGGTTTCAACTCAAACCAATCCAATTCATTTTGCAACATACTCGTGAAACTAGATAGAGGTTAAATTTGTAAGTGTTATTTGTAACAAAATGTCTCCATGATAGTTTGTATACTTTTAGATGAATCTCTTAGTGGTAGCTAAGGTTTCTTATTTTCCTAAGTTGTGGCACAAGTGTAATACTAGACTTGATGAGTGTAACATCATTCAAATGCATTGCAAACATTGTAATGGTCTCTTCCATATCATACATGGATTTATGAAACTCTATGATATGTTATTAAGAATGTTTTGTCATTGATATCACATATTTTGTGTATGTAAAAGCGATTCCCATCATTCCTTGTGGTATTAGTTTGTTTTTCTTTTGATATATTATAAATTTGTTGTTCAATGGATAGCAAGGTCCTAAGAACTATTGATTTAATCAACACACCTTCAAACAAAACAAATATATAACTATTCTTGTAGGAAATAGTTTTAATATTTTGTGTAGTTCATGATTTAGTAGTTTTTGAAGCATGTGCTTACATGCTTATCTTATATTTTTTACAATGATTATCACATTAGTTGTATATGAGGTCATTTATGCAGTTGGTCAACATTTAACCTATTGCTAGCCTTTGTTGTTCAGCTTATTTGGATATAACTAAAAACTTTTCACATTGCAACACATTTCACTAATTTCAATTCTAGTTAGGATGCCTCTAGAAATGCCCTCGTTCACTTATCTAGGCCAAAAGTGTACGAGAGTTTATCCACTCTTGTTTGTTGGTCTTAAACCCTCTATAGTACATTAATGAACCCTTGTTTTACCCTCATGAATGATAACCCCTAACCTTGAAGGGAAAACTATGTTCTAAAATTGTGAAGCAATCGTTATTGGAGCTAATAGATGTCAAGATATCTGAAATAGTCTGGGCATAGGTAGGATTTAGGCAACTATGAAAATAGAATAAGGACACAAGTTTTTTAAAGTATCATTATTTGGGACAAAGCACTTCTCTACATAATTCGTTCATGCCTTCTTTGGGATCATCATTTGGTTAATTCATTTGACTTAGTTGAATAAAATAGGTTTTCTTGAAGTAATTTTGTGTTATGATAATATTGAGACAAACTATTATGTATCCCCTTCATTTATGCTTGATATTTTCATCATGGCCATAAGTTATAATGGTTGTGAATATTTTGGTTTGGGATTTGACCCATGCTTATGTTCATATAAAAAGATATTAAGTTTATGAAAGGTTGTGAGTTTTGAAGTATAAATGGAATCATTTGAAATTTATTAAAGGTTTGTAAGTTATGCTTATTTATGAATAAGATTGAATTGATCTAACATTAGTTGATCTTGGTTGTACTAACAACATTTATAAGGTTACCATTAGAATCATGAGTATAAATTTGTTATAATTGAAATGGACTTGAAGTGTTGTACATTATATATGCATACAATTTTGACCTTGTTTAGGCCTCTCCTTGGTGCGTTGTCTCTTGATGTTCGATGTTTGTTATGATTCTGCTCACACCATCCACAAACTTGAAAATTCATCACCTTCACTACCTTCTCCCCAAACTTGAGTTGTGATTCTCAATACCATGGTGTTGGGCGCCCTGGTCATCGCTCAGGATTAGGGCGCCTAGGACCATCATCCTCTTAATCAAGACCCAAATTTGGTCCTCACAATGCTCACCTCAAGTGAGCGGGAAATTTGATCTCATGTCAACTTAGTCTGAAAACTCAAATAATTTTTGAGCATTCAAGTATAAAAGGAGGTCTACCCCTCTCATTTGAAACCTAATGCAATCTAATGACTTCTATGATCTCAAATTTCAATTAAAGTGAGCAAGCAATTAGACATTCATCTAGTATTGGAGGAGGAGTGAAGTCAATTTCAAGCATTCAAGATGACATCCATGATCAACATTCCATAAAGACATTTTAAATGAATCCCTAAAAACATTGCATGAGGATCCAAACAAACTTCATCAAGGTATACATTTCAATTATAAGAATTTTATTTCAAATTTGGCCTTTCCCTCAAAAGGAAAGCATCTTGCTATAATTCCCATTTCAATTTCAAGATTATTCCTAAACTGGGTTTTGACCCAAGGCAAACCCCTATCCACAACACTCTTTTCTCTCTTTATGTGTGTAGGGAATCGACTCATGAGTTGTACTCAAAGATTCAGTCAAAGTTGACAACGATGAACAGGTTCAACTTTCGATGATGTAAAATTCAGAAGACTAGGGCGAATCTCTACTACCTGGTCCCAAAAAATTAGACCGAACATTTGGGTATAGATTCTAAGCATATTTTTCTTCCAAGTTCCCTATCTATGGCTCTATTAGATATGTGTAGCAGTTTGTTTTTAGTATTTCCTCTCAATTATGTATTATTTTGTCCTAAATTCAAACTACACGATTCCAATTATATTTTCAACTCAACAAAAGGGGTATAAGGACTACAATCAACATTCAACCCTCTTCCTAATAGAATTGAGTTTGGATCTATTATATTTATCCTCCTTTTAATGTGATGAATGTGAAAGTTAGGTCATTTCCTAGTATACAAAATATAACTTGTGAAACCCTAATCTTATTCACCACATTACATTTTTGTTAACCCGACTTCTTTCATGCTTGTTTCTAATTTATTATCTTAGATTTAATTTGTATACACTTTAAAATTAATATTTGCACTCATAAATCATATTTGCAATTGAATTACATAAATTTAGTGGTTAATTTCATAAAAACCCTGATTTATTATTGTAAAACTAACTTGTGGTTTGCATGATTTTTCAATTGTGTTTCCAGATCTAATTATTATGACATGGTATGTTCAAATTTAGATGCATATAATATCCAGTATTATAATTTATATTGTTTACATTATTGGTTAATCAATCTTTTTTTTCAAAAAAAAACATTGCTTAATCATAGTTTCCAATTTTTGCACCCAATTTTCCATCCTTTGTGCATGAGTTTCGTTACCCTTAGTCCTACATACAATATTCCAGTGAGAAGAAGTTGTAGACGTAAGGCTTCCCAAGTTTTAAATACTAAGGATATGGAGTCTCAATTGGATAACTTATTCCATGTGAATGTTGGTGCTTCCTCTAATCCAACAACTGACAACACTTATCCCTATTCTCTTCATACTTCTCATGATGTGGATGAATCACTAACTAGGGTTTCTACTGATCAATTGAAGAATATTGATAATGAACTTGAGAATCTTCAACAATGGATGCGTTAACAATACCCGGATAGTGAGGCAATCCCCTTAATTGGAGGATTGAAAAGAATGGTGCAAAATGATAAGATAGGTGTGGATTTTTTGTGTGGCATTGCTCATATTGTTGATACAAATATTATGCCAACCAAAAGTCGTGTTGAAGTCCTTGGTTATTCTCAACCCACTATCCAAGTTAACCATTCCATTCCTTTGCCTACGTCCTTGCCTACCTACATTTACATCTTCTATCATGATTACTTCCACACAAAATGTTAATCCTACACATGTTAGTCATGGGGAAATCCTATTAATAAATATTCTTACATACCTCCTTCTGCGAGTCTTCCATTTTTTTTACAACCATCCCCCATACCAACATACCATAATGTTCCCCATCCTTATTCTCAACCTCCACCTACATACAACAATGTTTCTCCTCCATCACAATCCAATATGTCCAATTTCAATCCATCCACTGAAGCAACTATTAATAACCTAACCTGAATTGTTACATCCTTACAACATCAATTGGCTATCATAACTCAATCCAAATTCAATGTTCCCACATTTGATGTAGCGAGCCCACTAACCGATGACATTTTTTATATGGTTCCTCCTAAGCATATGGAAGTTCCTCAATTGGAGTTGTATAATGGAAAAGGTGACCCCTTGACTCATGTGAAGACATTTCAAATTTTGTGTAGTGATTTTTCTCATGACCAAAGACATGGATAAATCGTTTACTAGAAACTTTAGAGATAAAGCCTTGCAACGGTATTGTTATTTGTATCCTTATTCTATTACTTCATTTAAATAATTGGCTAATGCTTTCATTCAATTATTTAAAAATAACATTGGTCCTAAGATTACTTTGACTGATTTGATTCATTATAAGCAAATATTTAAAGAGAAAGTGACTAATTTTATTGGTAGATATAAACATTTGTATTCACAAATTTCTTATCATGTGCTTGATCATGATGTTCAAAGAATTTTTATTACTAATTTACAAAAAGATATTAGAGATAAGCTTCTATTTTCTGAGTTTGCTTCTTTTATGCAATTATGCCCAGTGTTTCATAATTATCAGCATCAATTGAGTCGATTTGAATCATCCTCTGCAATGGCTCCGATTCATAAGAATGAGAGTGCTCAACAATTGTTTATGAAGTTTAAACTATACAAAGGTTTCATCAAGATAAATGACAATATCAACACTCAAGTGGTAGCCATGACATTAGGTGTGGCCCCTTTATCCAAACACTTTAGAAACAATTAACTTCACTTTCCAAGTCTTTGCATAGTATAATGTTGAGGTTTATGAATGCTAATGTGTTGAAACTTACTTTCATCAAACCAATTGACAATTCTAAACCATTGCCATCTTACAATGATCCTAAAGCTTTTGGTCAATATCACCATCAACTTGGCCACAATACTAAGAAGTCTTACCAAATGAGAAATAAGATCCGATACTTCATTGATAACAATACTATATACGTAGTTAGTGTCAATGACAAAGGGAATAAATTTGTAGCTCCTCCTAATCAAAATATACAAATCTTTACCCATTTGTTGCCTTCTCATTCTACCAATGTTGTTGAGTTTGAGTCTCTTGATGACCTTGGTATAGAATCTAATAATGTTGTGAACCTTGTTGACAAACCTACACCTCCAAAATATTTATGCATTAATTTCAATCCTAGTGAGACTATGGTTACACCTAATGGCTCATTGTATATTATTGTGAAGATCAAAGACAAACTCTCACGAGGAGTTCTCATTGATCCAATGTGTATGGTGAATGTGATTATTGAAGAAAATCTTTATACTCAACAATTGAATCAGGAAATATATGATAAATTTAATGTTATGGTTAAGTTGTATGATGGTTTCTCTTTCCCTACTATTGGTTCCATTAATCTTCTCGTTGAATATGGTACTAAGTGCGTAGATGTCACCTTTTCTAGTTATTCCTACATCAGATTAATTTTATGTGAAGTTGGCAAATCCTTGTCTCTCTTCCATGAAAGCTATCCCTTCAATTCATAAATATTTGAAATTCTCTCATAATGGCACTATTATAACAATTAATCATAGCCTTGACCAACCCACTGTGAAGCGTGTAAATTTTACTCTTGATTCATTTTGGCCTAAACAATGTGAGCCTCTTAAGCCTCAAAATGAAATCCTTTTCTTATCTTATCAAAAATTAAAAAAGCAGAGATCACGTCCTTGGGTAAACCTAGAGACCCTACACCTATGGATATTCCTCCTCCTCATAATGGTCCTGGTATTCTTCCAAATCCTTTTGTTCCACCTATATATGCCTCAATCTTGCCTACTACTTCCTACAAAGGAAAGCACTTGGCATAAAGTATGCCTCAACCTATTGGGGTGTCTTTTGTTCCTTGCCCTATAAGGGAAGAAAAGAAGCCTATGTCCATTGGTCCTCAACCTTCGCAAGTCTCAACTAAAACTAAAAGGAATCGTTGTGCGAGAAAATCTTGATGAAGATGTTGTGCTAAGGCTCGTGAATTTGCTTCCCAAAACATTTCCTTCTTGAAGATACCAAATGTTGACTTCGTCCCATTTGTCTAAACTTCGCCTAACCCTAGGGAGAAAGTTCAACTCAAATCACATAAATTAAAAGTGCTTAATAAAAATGATGGTTCAACTTATTTTCATGTTAAATATCCTATTTTTATTAATCTAGATGATGATATGGATGATAATGTTGTTCATGCTAATAATGTTGATTCTAATAATTCTGATGATATGTATGATCTTTTTGAAATTAATCATGAGTTATCAAGTCACGTTTTTCAAAAGCATTAACCCTAGCTCATAGTGACAAACAAAGTGATTCATCCTTAGAGTATGGTCCTTGTTTGGAACTTGTAGTAGCTCCATCTATTGTGCTTAAAGTGGCACCTCTTGCATCTTATCCACCATCCCTAGATGATGTTTTAAGAAATATTGGGAGGTAGATGATTTGCTTGACTAACTTCATTCATGTCATGGATTCTCTTTTGTGTGTTCACTTGTTCATAATACACTTCCCCCATGATGTGCTACTCGACATGTTTTTGTGTTATGTTTGGTTCTCTTTGGATGGCTCTTGTTACTTCGTTTGTGCAAGGTAATAAAGAGGTTGAATCCATTGTGAAATTCCTCTATTTGTATCTCAATTCTTCTATATGTCATTGTTGGCATTCACATGAAGATTGCATTAATGATAGGTTATATTGTCATTGATGTCAATTAATCGGTAATGATATTATTGTAATGATGTTTTGTAACTGGTAGGAAGAGCTAGTGAAAAGAAACTGTAACCGGTAGGAAGAATTTATGGAGTGAACCGGTATTGCTATATATTGGAGAGTTGAACCGGTAAACCCTACCCATTGATTTGATAAAACCTAATCGATTAAGTTTGGTGAATTGGTTATATTGGTTTATGATCTGATGATGAGCGGTAATGATTATGACACATATGATTATTGTATTAAGAGAATCTCAAAGTGATTTTGGCGTGTTGATGAAATAGTTTTTGTCTAGGGAATGAGCAAGTATATTGCATGTAATGCAAAGCGTGTGATGAGTTACTGAGTTCGATGAAGCGGTGATCAAGGAGCGATCGAGGTTTTCTTGATTGATGTGTAGAGATTGCTATGTATTCCAATGGTCATACTTGAACCGACTTGTTTGTAATCTCTATGAGAGAATTAGGTTTTTGTTGTGTTACCAACCTAATTGATTTGTTTATAAGGTCGATGAGTTGTTTAGTTTCAGAGTTGGCAAAGTTTTAGTTGAGTGTGTGGTTGCCGAATCAGATGATGTATCTATAGTTTGAGTAAAGGAAGATAGGAGCATGAAAAGGATATGAACAAGCAAGTGTAGTGCTATTCAAATAGATCAACAAACTCCTATTGTTTTCTAACAAATACAAAAGAATTGAAATCCCCTAACCGGCTAAGCTCTAACAAGCTTGGTTCTATTCAAATCCTCTAACTAGGTGATCCATCAGCTTGGATTTCAAATCCTCTACTGAGGTTACTCCTTACAGGGTATTGCTTCTAACAAGGCATTATAGTCAATCCCTTAACCAGGTGGTCCCTAATAGGATCTGTTCTTAACAGGACTTTTATAAAGCTTTAACAGGATAGGCTCCTAATAGAGCAAACTTCAGAAGAGTTCATATAGTTATCTTGTGAGTCTTATCTCACCATGGTTTTTCCCATTTTGGGTTTCCACGTCAAAAATATTGTGTCAAGTGGTGAATGTTTTTGTGGTTATGATCTTATGGTTGATTTGTTTAACTACTTAATCCACTTTGACAAGTCATGATAACCGAAAGCATTGTGAAATGAAGTTATTACTTATGTCAGTAAAAGCATTTGGATGTTTATGAGTTTGAAGTTGTTTACTGTTAATTTGTTGTAACAGTCAACTGGTTTATCTTGAGAGTTTTTATCTTGATAGTGATATTGCATTGATAGTTCTAAGTTTACTTTGAGAGATTAATTTTTTATTGGTGAAGTTAGTATCAGTTTATCTATCTATTGATTCACCCCCCCCCTCTCATTAGTTGACCGGATTCTTATTCTTTCATCATACCATCAGTCATATCTATATTATGTCATATATGTGCTATTATTCGTAAATGTCCCTTGTGTTGTCTACTTGAGGACAATGCGAAGTATTGAGATCTTCCTTTTGATCTCGTCCATGTTGAATAAAAAAATCATTTGTTTGTTATCTCTTGTACTCTTCTGGATGAATGCTACCTTAGATCAATTTCTCCCGAGAATGTGTACTCAATCACTTTAATGTGGGTGCATACACTCTGCTCAATGTTACACTTTATGCACACACCATGACAAGTTTTGATACTCAATTTACTTTGCAAACTGAGCCTTTTGCTTTGTAATTTGGTATTTTTATTTTTCACGACTCATAGTAAGCAAATATTACTAGGCCAGTGCATGCATTCTCTCTTTTTCCCTTTCATGTGTTGTTCATTTTATCTTGATATTAGACTAGTAAGATCCTAAAGTCCCTGGCGGCTTGGTGTGTCTTGTCTCTTTGATATCTTGGTGAAATATTTTCAATGAAACTTTGTACTTTATTGTGAGTATTCTTAGTCTCACACTCTTTCTAAAGTGGGGGTTAAATCTAGCATTGTAAATTGTATCCACATACAATTTTGTCCTTGCTTAGGTCTCACCTTGGTGCTTCATCTCTTGATGCCCAATGCTTGTTTTAATTTTGCTCACACCATCCACAAACTTGCAAATTCACCATATTCCTTGCCTTCACCCCAAACTTGAGTCCTAATTCTCAAGAACGGGGCATCCAACACCCTGGTCCTCTTAAGCAAGACCCAAAATTGGTCCCCACAGTGGTCACCTCAAGTGAACAGGAAATTTGATCCCACATCAGCCTTCTCCGGAAATTCAATTATGTTTTGGCCAGTCAAGTATAAAAGGAGGTCTATCTCTCTCATTTGAAACCTAACAAAATATAATAAATTCTATGACCTCAATTTTCAATTAAAGTGAGCAAAAAATCAGACATTCATAAAGCATTGGAGGAGTGAAGTCAAATTCAAGCATTCAAGATGACATCCTTGATCAACCTTCAATGAAGACATTTTACATGAAACCCTAAAAACCTCGCATGAGGATCCAAACAAACTTCATCAAGGTATAAAATTTAATTACAAGCATTTTATTTCAGATGTGACATTTCCCTCAAAAGGAAAGCGTCTTGCTACAATTCCCATTTCAATTTCTATTTCATTTTCAAGGTTAATTCCTAAAATGAGGTTTGATTGAAGGCAAAGCCCTATCCACAACACTCTTCTCTCTAATTATTTGTGCAAGGATTTGACTCAAGAGTTGGACTTAGAGATTTAGATAGAGCTGATGACGATGAACAAGTGCAACTTTTGACGGAGTGAAATTCAGAGAACCGGGGTGCATTTGTACTATCTGTTCTTGAAAAACCAAGCTGAACAATCAGGTATGGATTCTAAGCATCTTCTTTCCCAGATCCCTATCTATGGCTATGTTGAATATCTGTATCAGTCTATTTTTACCATTTCCTCTCAATTATCTATTGCTTTGCCCTAAATTCAAATTACACAATTCCAATTAAATTTCCAACTCAAACAAAAGGGGAATAAAGACTACAATCAACATTCAACCCTCTTCCTAATAGAATTGAGGTTAGATCTATTGTATCCATCCTTCTTTTAATTTAATAAATATGAAAGTAAGGTGATTTCCAGCTATTTTACAAAGTACAACATGTTAAACACTAGTCTTATTCACCATATTACAAGATTAAAATTATTATCATTATAAAATGACAAGATATTTGAATGTTATTATTAAACTTGGTGATTAAATAATTATTAGAAATATGAATGTCATATAATGTATATAGTATACTATGGAAGTAAATTATAATTATGGATTATATTTTTTCTAAGTACACTTTTATGATTGTGTGAATTTCAAAGGAAAGAAAATAATTGTGTATCCTTTGAGAAACCTAGATCAAGTTTTGAGCATTAAATTCCTAATATTTGTAGACTAACAAATATAACTCGTAAATTCATATGTTATACAAAAATAATGATGTTATAAACTGATAACTCAATGATGAACGAATAGTACCAAACCGGTATTGAGAGGGGGGGGGGGTGAATCAATATAGACAAAAAATCAACCTTAAACTGGTTTGTCAACAAACACTGTGCATTGACAGACAAACAGTGTCACCGGTCCTTAAACAGAGTACAACCAACAAAACCCAGAATAATTGAGACAACCATAGACCGGTTGACGCTTATCTTCTCATATAATCTAACACTTCATTTCCATTTCACCCTAATGCATGAACAAGTAATCTACCATCAAAGATGTACATATTACTGCTAGATCAACATGCATCGCCGCTTAACAGAAAACAATCATAGCATCACATGAAGAAGACATCACACTTGACACACATATTTTTTCACGTGGAAACCCAACTGGGAAAAACCACGATGGGGATGAATACCCACAAGCTTGTTTTGAACTCTTTAGAAGTCCACTTTGTTAGGAGACTTGTCCAGTTAAAGACAGATACAATAGGTTCTGTTAGGAACCGATCCTGTTAGGGATCACCCGGTTAAGGGATGGCTACAATACCCAGTTAAGGGTTAAACCCTGTTAGAGGTTACCTTGTTAGAGGATTTCAAGAACTCAATAGCTAAAGTATATCAACGAGTCAGTAGCTTCGAGTTACCCTATTAAAGGATTTATATCAAGCCGGTTAAGGCTACCCTATTAAGGGATTTCACAACTGTTGAAGTGGTTAAAGATCAATAGGTATATCAATGACCTGATAATAGCACTCAATGCCAATGCAGATCCGCTTAAGCTCCTCTTCACCTTCTGCACTTACACTTTGCAAGTATCACTTCTCTCCTCTAGTCTGGCAAGAATCACGTATCTCTTCTCTTGGATACACACACAACTTTTGCCAACAACCTCTGAAAGAATCACAACATCGACCTTATAGGAAAACAGATAGGTCGGTAGCATAAACCCTAAACCCTAAACCTGTTAGGTTAAGGAATTCAAAACGGTTCAATCCTGACCATTGAGCACATTGCATTAAATGCAACAGTCTTGATCCAATCTCAAGACATTCTCCATCGTTTGTTTTCCACCGATTTCATGGCGGCTAGTAACCCATCACACATTAGCACCGTTTACAGACTTCTCACATTCCTGAGGTAGATAGGAACAATCTCCTTCATGCAAGATCCTTCACGCACACAAGGCTTACGTGGAAAAACTATCTGTTCTTCATTACCATGCTAACTCATCACACAAAGTCACCAGTTGAGCTACACAGGCTTGAAGCACTCCAACCGAAAACCCTGAAGTTGAGACCACCAACCGGTAGTCATACATCGCTTCCATGTGACGGTTCCCATAACCTTATGCTGGTTCACCTTGAACAAACACACCGCTTCACTTTGGCACAAATATCGATTCACAGTGTTATACCGGTTCTCACATATGTCGATTCTCACCTCTTTAGCATATTGACATCAATGACAACATACAATGTCATTATGTCCACATACCGGTTCTCATATCGGTTCACATAATGCCAACAATCTCTACCTTTGGCATTGATGGCAATATACAAAGATATCTCTCTGCTTCACATCTTCTCCCCCAATTTCTACAGATATCTTCTCCACTTCACATCTTCTCCCCCTTTGACAAAAATGCCAAAGTGGAGGTACAAGTTTCCCTGTTCCATTATGCTGCTCCCCCTTAGGAGTAGCATCCTTCAACACATTAGTCAAAAGAGATGACTATGCAATACCTGACTGATGTGGAGCAAATACCTTTAGTTCACCTCTTGAAGGAGCACTACCCCTAATTCACCTCTTAAGTACATAAATGTAGTCTTTGGGAGAGGCTTGGTGAATATGTCTGCTAACTACTCCTTACTGGAAACATGTTCTAGTGCAATCTCTTTGTTCTAAACCTTTTCCCTCAAGAAATGATATTTAAGCTCAAAGTGCTTGGTCCTAGAATGTAAAACCGGATTCTTTGAAATATTAATAGCACTTGTGTTATCACAGAATATGCTTACCAGTTTAGATACAGGAACTTTGAAGCCATTTAATACATGCTTCATCCAAATTGTCTGAGTGCAGTTCATGAAAGCTGCAACATACTCCGCTTTCGCTATAGACTGAGAGATACAACTCTGCTTCTTACTCATCCATGAGACCAGTCTACCACCGAGAAAGAATGCACCACCGGTTGTGCTCTTCTGGTCATCCACATTACCTGCCCAATCAACATCTATGAATACTTTCAGGTTGAAATCATTGCTATATGGGTACCACAATCCATAGTCAGCTGTTCCCTTTAGATACCTAAGAATCCGCTTGACTGCAACCAAGTGGGATTCTCTTGGACTTTTCTGGAACCTTGCAGTAATGCCAACTACATGTGCTATATCTAGTCTGTTGTGCACTACATAATGCAACTTACCAATCATGGATCAGTATTCCTTCTCATCAACCAATGCTGAGTCATCCTCTTTGGATAGTTTACAACCGGTCACCATCGGTGTACCAACCGGTTTTCTATCTTCCATGCCAAAGGTCTTCAACAACTCTTTGACATACTTGGACTGAGTGATAAAGATTCCATCTTTCATCTGTTGAATCTGCAGTCCAATGAAGAACTTAATCTCCCCTATGAGTGACATCTCAAACTCCTTCATCTCATCTGCAAACTCATGACTCATCTTGTCATCTCCACCAAAGATAATGTCATCAACAAATACCTCACAGATCAGAATCTATTCTCCTTCAGTTTTCAAGTAGATATTGCTATCTTCACTTGTTCTCTCAAATCCAATTTTCACAAGATGGGAGTGCAGACATTCATACCATGCTCTAGGTGCCTGCTTTAGACCATATAAGGATTTATGTAGCCTACATACCATGTCACTATCTTCAGATAGGGAAAATCCATCTGGTTTCTCTATATACACCTCCTCTTCAAGTACACCATTTAGGAATGCAGATTTTACATCCATTTGATATACTTTGAATCCTTTAAAAGCTGCATATGCAAGAAGCATACGAACTCCTTCCAATTTGGCTATGGGTGCAAAAGTTTCTCCATAGTCTTCTCCTTCTTCTTGGGCATATCCTTTACACACCAGTCTGGCTTTGTTTCTAATCATCGTGCCATCCTCATTCAGCTTATTCCTGAAAACCCATTTGGTACCAATGACATTTTTATGCTCTGGTCTGGGTACCAAAGACCATGTACCATTTTTCTCTATCTGGTCAAGTTCCTCTTCCATTGCCTTGATCCAGTCTTCATCTTTATGTGACTCTTTGAATGAATTAGGATCAAATTCAGAGATCAAACATGAGCTTTCTCTGACCTTTCTTCTTGTAAGGATTCCAACATCCTTATCTCCTATGATCTGCTTAGGATCATGATTCAGCTTGACATACCGAGGAATGGTCTTAACAGATTCCTCTCACTTTTCTTCTTCATCCTCATCTCCATCAGTATCAGCATCTACATCTGCCGGTGTAGGAACATTGTTACTGGTACTTGGTTGACTGACAATCGATTCCCAGAAGGTTACAACTAGTTCATTTACCGCTTGCTCATTGCCGATTTCCTCAGTTTTCTCAGAGGTTTCATCAACTCTTACATTGATGCTTTCCATAATTTTTTGAGTCCTATTATTGAAACACTTGAGAGCTTTGCTCTTGGTAGAATACCGTAGGAATATTCCCTCATCACATTTCACATCAAATTTACTTTGGTGTTCACACCTCTTGATGTAACATTTGCTACCAAACACTCTAAAGTAGCTAACAACAGGTGTCTTACCAGTCCAATACTCATAAGGAGTTTTATCCTTACCTTTCTTGATGAGTACCTGGTTCATTGTGTAGACCGCAGTGCTCATCGCTTCTCTCCAAAAGGTGTGAGCTACCTTTCCTTGAATCAACATGGTTCTTACTGCTTCAACTACAGTCCGGTTATTCCTCTCTGCTAGGCCATTCTATTGTGGAGTCCGGGGGGCAGACAATTTCCTCTTGATGCCATGTTCTTCATAATATTTGTTGAATTCACCGGAAGTGAATTCCCCTCCTTGATTAGTTCTCAAGCACTTGATCCTTTTGCTGCTTTCCTTCTCCACTAATGCTCTGAAGGATTTGAACTTCCCAAAAGCTTCAGACTTATCTTTCAAGAATGTGACCCACATCATTCTTGAGCAGTCATCAGTGAGAATCATGAAGTACCTATCACCCTGCACACTTCTAGTTTTCATAGGACCACACAAATTAGCATGCACAAGATCAAGCAAATTGTCAGCAGTAAAAGGTTTACCTTTAAAGGTTGAGGAAGACATTTTCCCCAATTGACACTCTCTACACACAAGGTATTATCCGGTTTGCTTAGCACCGGCAACCCTCTAACTGCCTTGATCTTACTAGCCTTCACGATGTTATCAAAGTTTACATGGCAGAGTCTCCTATGCCATATCCAGCTATCATCAAATTTAGCCATAAGACATGTACTTATATTTGCATTCAGCTGAAATAAGTTACCTTTGGTCTGCATGTCGATGGCCACCAGTTCACCATCCTTTCCTTTGATTCTGCACACTCCATTCTTGAATTCCAGAGTGAGACCACTGTCATTCAGCTGGGTAACACTTAGAAGGTTGTGTCTGAGAACATCAACCCAATACACATTGTCTGCACTACTCTTTCCATTCGGAAAGATGGACCCTCTGCCTTTGACCATGCATAGTGCATCATTTCCAAAGTGAACCACACCACCATCATACTCTTCTAAGGATAGAAACTTGCTCCGGTCATCGGTATATGGTGAGAACAACCACTGTCAATGATCCACTCATTGTAATTATCAAACCGGGAGACAAGAGCCTTCTTGTTTGACACATCTTCCTTGACAACAAAAAACACATTGTCTTCATTTTCTTCATCCTTTGATTCCTCATCTGTGACACCTTCATCAATTGCCACAAAATAGTTTCTCCGATTTCCTCCTTTGAATTTCTTGAACCTTTCCGGTTTGTCCTTGTTATCACCATTAGGACAGTTTACAACAATATGTTGTATCTGGTTGCAAGAAAAACATTTCAAAGGAAGCTTACCTCTGTATTTACCGGTTCCTTTAGGAAGTTTCCTTGCAAGAAGAGCTTCAAACTCCATTAGAAATTCCTCATCATCCATTACTCTGCCCTGTCTTGTTTCAGCACTGGTACTTGCTTCTTTTCCTTTTCTGGATGGTACAGTAGAAGCTTTAAAAGCTGATTCAGTCTTTTGAACACTGCCATCAAAACTGTTTAGCTCATAATCTATCAACTTTGCAATGATGGAGTCTAGGGATACCTTAGTCTTGTCTATTGATCTCAACTCTTGAATAGCAGCAACCCTTATTGCATAGACCGGCAATAGGGATCTCAGGACTTTGCTTACCATGGTGGAATCTTCCATTTTACCACCTGCACTCTTGATATCTCCAACAATGGTTTTGATTCTTATACCATACTGTTGAATGGTCTCACCTTCAACCATCCACATGTCTTCAAACTTCCCTCTAAGGCTTTCTTCCTTAGCTTGTTTTACATGCTCATCACCGCCATAGATATTTTCAAGACTATCCCATACCTCTTTGGGATTTACCTTATCTTGGACATCAATGCACTCAATGTCGGATAAACTACTGATTAGGGCTTCCATGACTTGCCCATTCTCCTGCATTTCTCTCTTTTGGTCATCAGTGAGAGTACCGGTAGGGGCAACATAGGCATTCTCAACATATCTCTAGTGTTGAGCACCCATGCTTCTGATGTATATCTTCATTCTATCTTTCCATATACTAAAATTTTCTTTGTTAAACTTTGGACCTTCCCTCTTCATCATTTGACTGGGATCTTTAACTCAAGCGGTTAAGCTTATAACATAGAGGACCTGGAGGATGCTCTGATACCAATTGATAACTCAATGATGAACGAATAGTACCAAACTAGTACTAAGAGGGGGGGGGGTGTGAATCAGTACAAACAAAAACTCAACCTTAAACCGGTTTGTCAGCAAACACTGTGCATTGATAGACAAACAGTAACACCAGTCCTTAAACAGAGTACAACCGGCAAAAACCAGAATAACTGAGACAAGCATAGACCAGTTGATGCTTATCTTCTCATATAATCTAACATTTCATTTCCATTTCACCCTAATGCATGAACAAGTAATCTACCATCAAAGATGTACATATTACTGCTAGATCAACATGCATCACTGCTTAACAGAAAACAATCATAGCATCACATGAAGAGGACATCACACTTGACACACATATTTTTTCACGTGGAAACCCAATTGGGAAAAACCACATTGGGGATGAATACCCACAAGCTTGTTTTTGAACTCTTTAGAATTCTGCTCTGTTAGGAGCCTTGTCCGGTTAAAGACAGATACAATAGGTTATGTTAGGAACCGATCCTGTTAGGGATCACCCGGTTAAGGGATGGCTACAATACCCGGTTAAGGGTTAAACCCCGTTGGAGGTTACCTTGTTAGAGGATTTCAAGAACTCAATAGCTAAAGTATATCAATGAGTCAGTAGCTTCGAGTTACCCTATTAAAGGATTTATAGCAAGCCGGTTAAGGCTACCCTGTTAAGGGATTTCACAACTATTGAAGTGGTTAAAGATCAATAGGTATATCAATGACTTGATAATAGCACTCAATGCCAATGCAGATCCGCTTAAGTTCCTCTTCACCTTCTGCACTTACACTCTGTAGGTATCACTTCTCTCCTTTGGTCTGGCAAGAATCACGTATCTCTTCTCTTGGATACACACACAATTTTTGCCAACAACCTCTGAAAGAATCACAACATCGACCTTATAGGAAAACAGATAGGTCGGTAGCATAAACCCTAAACCCTAAACCTATTAGGTTAAGGAATTCAAAATGGTTCAATCCTGACCATTGAGCACACTGCATGAAATGCAATAGTCTTGATCCAATCTCAAGACATTCTCCATCGTTCATTTTCCACCGATTTCATGGTGGCTGATAACCCATCACACGTTATCACCATTTACAGACTTCGCACATTCCCGAGGTAGATAGGAACAATCTCCTTCATGCAAGATCCTTCACGCGCACAAGGGTTACGTGGCAACACTATCTGTTCTTTGTTACCATGCTAACTCATCACACAAAGTCACCGGTTGAGCCACACAGGCTTGAAGCACTCCAACTGGAAACCTTGAAGTTGAGACAACCAACCGGTAGTCATACACCGCTTCGATGTGCCGGTTCTCATAACCTTATGCCGGTTCACCTTGAACAAACACACCACTTCACTTTGGCACAAATACTGGTTCTCACATATGTTGTTTCTCACCTCTTTAGCATATTGACATCAATGACAACATACAATGTCATTATGTCCACATACCGGTTCTCATACCGGTTCACATAATGCCAACATAAACTTGATTAAATTGTCATTTTCCTTGATACATGTATGGTAGCATCTATGTTGTCATGCAATTCATCTTCTTAAAGATAAGGAGGATAAATAAGGATTTGCAAGCTATTTTTGTCATGTCATTGGTGTAATTAATGTATTAGTTTTATAATCCAATAATGGTGTCAAAGATGATATTACTTATGTAGTTTTGGTTACTCTCATTTTATGCAATGTTAATATGTGAACACACTTATGCTTAGGATAACTTATGAGAAAAAAAATTGGGTAATGGAAATTGTGTATAGTCTTTCCACTGCACATATATTTGAGTATATTGTGTTGTATCTACTAGAATTATTAATGGCCTAGGCTAATTGTGAGATCCTTGATTGACTTAATAAATGAAGTCTCCTTTAGGTAAATAAAAATTGTTACCCAAATCTCCTAACTCTACCATTAGGAAATTTTATATGAATACTACCACAAGCAACAATATCTAAATAATAATTATTACATGAGTACAACTTTACTCCTTTTTACTTTTCATATTTTTATAGTTGGTGTCTATTCAAGTCCATATGAAAAGATGCATTTGAGTCAACCAACCATGCATTCTTGTCTATGTGAGTGGATAAATTTGCAATAAATGTGTCGACATCTTCCTTCTTGGAGTCAAAAAATGTATATTCGACTTTTTTCTTATTTTCTTCTCTTATTTTCACTCCTTATGGAAGTGACGAAGTTTACCATAGTTCTAGAACATAGCCTTGATTTTATAAAGATATTTACATCTTTTCTTGGAGATCTAGATTTTTCATGCTAATTTTGATTCTTCTTACCTTGTTACTAACCTTGGATGATGTGTGTCATCATGTGTATTATTTGGAGCTACTTAGAGAAATTTAATATGATATTTTAGGTCCTCTCTATCTCCTGGATTAGACCACATTCACCACAATGATGCTTAGTGGATTGCTTAATAGGGCCTATGCTTATCCTTTACTTTGGTCAACTTAATTGATTTTTGCAATGAAAATGATTATATAGAAGATCATTTTGGAGTTGTGAAGTGTGGGTGTTGTGATCTAAGAAAGAAAATCGAAATATGTGTGAATGTTATTTGAAGATTATATTACTTGCAGAGTTGTATGATGTGAAGATAGTGACAGTGTTGTGGTGATTGTTGTTGGAGTTGGTTGTGATAATGGTTCAAGTGCAACTTCATTTTGGAGAAAACTTTATCTTATTGATTTAGATGTTGTGTTGTTTTAACTTTCCTTGGAGAAGTGATCCATAGCTTGCAATTCCTTTTCTATCTTGTCCTAGAGTAGTGAGCTTTAACTTGCAAGGCCTTGTGTATCTTGCCTTGGGATAGTGCATCTCATTTTGCAAGTCTTTTAGGTGGTAGTATGCTTCCTTAATAGTAAGCCTAAAACAAGATTTGTAATCATTTCATAAATTGTGAGTTGACTCTCACCGTGGTTTTCCCCTGTTTAGGTTTTCCATGTAAATCTAGTGTTCTCTGGTGTATTTTGTTCATTGATATATTCTTAAATACTACTAATAAAATTAAAGTTATGTTGATTGTGTTTTGGAAAGATAAAAGTTTAAGGTTAACTATTTAAAGGTCCAAACTAATTCACCCCCTCCTCTCAATCCTAAGGTGTATTCAACAATTGGTGTCAGAGTTGAGTTCCTCTAGATGAAGCTTAACCACTTGAGGTAGATTTGGGATGACACAAGATAGATCTTACAAAATTCTTAAGTTTGATGGTTTAAACTACTCCTTTTAGAAGATGAGGATGAAATCACGTATAAACTCTATGCATTTTGGGATTTGAAATTCTGTTGTACAAGGAAATACTTGTCCCTCTACCCCACTTATTGCTCAGGATGAGATCAGGGAACACACGAACAATGGAAAAGAAAGGAAAGCAAACATTAGTGGACTATCTAATAATGAACTCTTGAACATGATGGAATGCAAATTCACCAAGGATTTTCGGGAGAAACTTAGAAGTATTTATGAAGGAGACAAAAAGATAAAGCAAGTCAAATTAAAAAATCCCAAAAGTAGATTTGAAAGCTTAAGAATGTCAGAAGATGAACTTGTATTATAGCTACATGTACTAAGTAACTAAAGTAGTTTCTAGAATCAAAGGTGTTGGCGGAGAAATGAAAGAAGATGAAGTTGTGAGCAAGGTACGTAGGACTCTTCCTAAGTCTTTTGTTCCTAAGTTGTGTGCCCTTGAAAGTAGAGATTTGGATACTTATAATATGGATAAACTCTACGGAGCCCTTATTGCATTTGAGATTAGTTAAGTTGAATTGGATAAACCAAAGAAGGAAGTTGCATTCAAAGAGAGTAAGAAGGTTGAAGATGATGTTGATCTAGGTGATACAAAAGCAAACTTTATGAGAAGACTATTGAAGGGATGGTAAATACAAAGGTAGGTTACCTCTAAAATGTTTCAATTGGATTGGTCATTTTGTTGCTAGATGTCCTTATGGAGAAGAAATACATAGAAGAAGAGATGAAGGAAATAAGAGGATAGATGATAGATACAATGGAGATAAGCCTAAGAGAAGTTTTAACTCTAAATAGAGTAGCCATTCATATGAAGATTTGGAATGTGATTATTCTAGTGAATAAACCCTTTTTATGGCTATGAAAATTGTTAATGATGAGGAAACCAATATCCAGCAACCTAATTAGAACAATGAAATATCATTAATTGTGTGGGCTTTTTTGCATGCAAAAGAGAAGCCAAATGCATGGCTGATTGATAGTGGTTGCTCAAGCCACTTGACTGATTATAAAATTTTTTTTATCAATTTTGAGAAAACAAATATCAATTAGGTTTGGCGATGTAGAATTTTCATAGGTTTATGGCAAAGGGATAATATCCCTTGATGGTAAGATCAAGACAAAGGATGTTCTATATGTTAAGGGTTTGAGGCACAACATTTTTAGTGTTAGTTAGATGTGTAAAATGATATAGACTTGCATTTAATGATAAGGGCTATGAGATCAGGAAAGGTGACTTTGGAAGACTGATTGTAGAACGAACAAGAATTGATGGAAATATGTACTACTTGAAGGAAGTTATAGATGGAAATTGCTTAATTTCTCATAGTAGTGAATGCTAGCTTTGGCATAAGAAGATGGGACACATAAACTTTGATAACTTGGTGAAGATCATTTCCACACATGCTGATTGAGATTTGCCATAGATTACCAAACCTGCAAATGTTGTATGCAAAGAATGCCAAATGGGAAAACAAACAAATACAAGATTTAAGAACAAGGATTTTTCTACTTCAAAACCTATGGAGCTGATACATACTCGTCTATGGGGCCTTACCAGGACAAGGGCACTCAATGGTGAAAGGTAATTTATGATAATTGTTAATGAATATTCTAGAATGACACGAGTTACTTTTTTTAAGGAGAAATCAAAATATTTAGACAGATTTAAGGTTTTCAAATCTATGGTTGAAAATGAACTAGATGCTAAGATAAAATGCTTAAGGTCTTATAGAAGAGGTGAATTTGCATCAAATGAGTTTGAAAGATTTTGTGAAGAGCATAGTATTAAGAGATATTTGTCTCCTCCTAGGACACCACAACAAAATGGGATTGTTGAAAGGAAAAATAGGATTATTCAAGAGATGGCTAGAACAATGTTGAAAGATGCTAATCTACCAATTGTTTATTGGAAGTTGTGCATACCTCAACAAATATTCTTAATAGAGTGAAGGTGAGAGTTAATCATTCAAAGACCCCTTGTGTGCTTTGGTATAAAAGACTTGCCACTATCAAGTATTTTGTAATCTTTGAAAGCAAGTGTTATATCAGAAGAGAAGAAGATGATCTTGGAAAGTTTGATTCAAGAGACGATGAAGGAATATTTCTTGGTTACTCAACAAGAAATAAAGCCTATAGATATTTCAACAAAAGACTCTAGAATATAGTTGAAAGAGCAAATGTTAGAGTAGATGAAGATTGCGATCAGATAGCACTAGTACTTGAGGATTATGGACTTGATTTTGTTCCCTGCATTGAAGAGGAATAAGAAGAAAGGGAAGAAGAAGGAAACAAAATTTAGGAAAATGAATAAAAAAAGACCCCCAAGACTTTGACAAGATATGTTCAAAAGAACCACTCTAAAGAGTAGATCATTGGAAACAAGAATGAAGGTGGGCAGATTTGGAGGAGACTTGCAAAGAAAAGTGAATAGGTAAATATTTTCCTTCTATCAAAATTTGATCCTAAATTTTTTTATTATGCATGCAAGGAGTAAGGATGGATGAAAAGTATGAAAGAAGAACTTGAACAAATTGAGAAAAATCAACATGGGAACTTGCTCCCAAACGTACTAATAAGAATGTCATGAGAACCAAGTGTTTATTTCAAAACAAATTGAATGAAGAAGGAAAAGTGACAAGGAACAAGACTAGATTGGTATGTAAGGGACATTCTCAAATTGAATGTATTGATTTTGAGGAGACTTTTTCTTTGGTGGCTAGAATGGAGGCAATTAGAATGTTCTTAGCTTTTGTTGCTTAGAAAAACTTCAAGGTATATCAAATGGATGTCAAGTTAGCTTTTCTAAATGGTGAACTAGAAGAAGTCTACATAGAGCAACCTGATGGATTTCGGTTGGCAAAAGATTCAGACATGGTACACAAATTGAAAAAGACACTATATGGTCTCAAGAAAGCCCTAGGGCTTGGTATGCTATCTTGGACTAGTATCTACTAGCAAGGCTTCAAGAAAGGTATAACCAATAGCAATCTTTATTTCACAATTGAAGATGGAAATTTTCTCAATAGTAGTTGTATATGTAGTCCTTATTCCCCTTTTGTTTGAGTTGGAAATTTAATTGGAATTGTTTAATTTGAATTTAGGGCAAAGCAATAGATAATTGAGAGGAACTGATAAAAATAGACTGATTCAGATATTCAACATAGCCATAGATAGGGATCTGGGAAAGAAGATGCATATAATCCATACCTGAAAGTTCAACTTGGCTTTTCAAGAACAGATAGTACAAATGCACCCCAGTTCTCTGAATTTCACTCCGTGAAAAGTTGCACTTGTTCGTCGTCATCAGCTCTGTCTAAATCTCTAAGTCCAACTCCCAAGTCAAATCCTTGCACAAATAATTAGAGAGAAGAGTGTTGTGGATAGGGCTTTGCCTTTGGTCAAACCTCAATTTTTTTTTTTAAGAAGCTAAATAGGTAGAAAAAATGTACATAATAAATTATTTTTCCCTCAATTCTTCAACAGAACCTTCTAATGACTTCACCATGAAAATCTACCTATTCATTTATGACCGCAGCTATTCTGGCTCCAAAACGAATTTTTCGTACAGTATGATAGCGACGTGTTAGTCAATCGCAACCATTTATTGCAAAATCCACGGTGTAAAACACGCGACTAACACGCGTGTAAGTCAATCTATAATGTCGTTTTGAAACCAGAATAGATGCATCCGAATTTATAGATTGAAAAAGGAAAATCTATTCAACTCAAAAATGACTGTAACATGAATAATCTATTGGTTTGAAAGAGGATGACATGGACAAAAAGACAAAAATTTCAGGTTCCACCATGATCCTCGCTGGCCTCCTTTCACATCAATGGAAGGAAAAAGAAGCTTCTTTGAATTGTGAAATTGAATATGAAATGGAAAGGGCTAATAAATTCATCTTCTACAGGCCATTTGTTTTTTTCACGGCTCTATCCAAAGTCCTAAGTCACTTGCAACATGATATCACTATGAGATTTCTTTTATCTGTAGGGTGGACTTTGAACTTTGCAGTAGGTAGAGAAAATTGATATAAATCCCAGAACAGGTACTCAGACTCATTACTCTTGTGAATCCAGCTTCATATATTCTGCAGTTGTTTTTTCAGAGGATGACAATTTGCAGAATGAAGAAGTGTTTGTTTATAATGCTCTTGGTTACCATCACCGCGTTTCAGGTCACTTCAGCAATAGACTTTTATGAGCCCCCTTTACCACCATGGTTACCAGGTATAAACTTACAAGCTCCTCTCTTCCACCTGCCTGCCCAGGGAGTTTTATGAAATTTTTAGTTTTATTTATAGAAAATTGATGTTATTTTGATGTCCAAGAGTAAATGAATCATTCAATTTGGAACATAAAAAATTGTTAAAATTAATTGTTAGATTAATTTGACTTCAAACCATTCTGATTTTGAGTTGATTGGTTGTAAGATTTTGTAGTTTTTTCTGTCCGTTGACTCTCTTGTGTTTCATGTTATCTTGTTGTACTTAATACGTATCTTCTCGTACTTTTGTACAACGATCAAAACCCTTTCAAAATACCTACTTTTATTTATTAAAAATAAAGAATTGAAATTATAAAGAGTTACGGTATCATGTTTACAGAATGTGTAATCAAATTTGGCCTGAAGCCTTTTAAGATGTGTTCTTAAAGAGATAGGATGGCTTAACTATAGTGGGATGGGTATGAAAGATACCTGTTTCACTATAGTTGGTGTTAAAGGGTCATGGATTTAGAAGGTGTGTTAAGCACTTTCAATTACGATGTTTAAGAAAACACCAAAAAATATCTGCAAATTAAGAAGTAGTAGGACCTTTGATGTATGGTGAGGACTATTAAAGTAAGAAGGAAAATTCCAGGTCTTTGATCATAAAATGGAGCTCTAATGTTTGGACACAGATGGTGTTTGATGGGTAGATGTCTATGTAACATCACTATATTTATTAATTAATTGAGAATTAAAATAGAATAATTTTTCTAGATGCTGCAGGGACGTTGCTGTTGGATGGTGGTATTACTGATTGACAAATTAAAAGAAATTTTAGTATCTATTGGTAGAAGTGTTACTTTTTTCTTTTCTTTTGAAGTAGTATGTTTTGATGCTGGTTACAGTTAAAGTTGTGGGTTTGATGTTGCTACAGTTGAAAGAAGTTGTATTAGAGCTATAGGAAAATAGTATAGGACAGTTACTATTATGTACTGTAAATTCAATCACATTAGAAATCATTTGTTGTAGATCAATAGTCACAACTTAGAAACCTACTTATTTAGAAATCACGTTCACACCAGAAATCAAGTGTGAAAGATCAAGAGTCAGTTGTTTGACTGCCTCTATAATGTAAATTTCTTTCCTATTGCTTCATTCAATATAAAATTATGAAAGACCAAAAGTCACAACTTAGATTTCATTTAGATGTCTCTTTGAAATTTGAAACTGAATCTCTATATAGAAAAATGTTTTAACCAATTACTGGAACCCTTAAACATGTCTTACCACTGATTAGAAACATCCCTAATGAGAAGGAACATACACAAGGGCATACCGGTTGTTAGGGACACGGGATATTAGTTAGAAGCCTAGTTACCAGAAACGCGACGGGAGACATCCGTTTCGCGTTTCGACGGCCGAAACGGGTTTCCCCGTTGCTGACGGCCGTTTCCAAGCGGTGATTTGGTGATTTTTGTTTTTCCAGATTGCCGTTAACATTTAAACAAAAGTTAAGGTAACTTGGAGGTGGAGTTAACATTAAGTTATAAATGCAAGCTGGAGTTTATAACTACCAATACTGAAGTTTACATTAATTTATAATTTTTGTACGACCAGTTAACTATGACGCATTTATTTTTGTCCTGGTGGTTTGGTTTTATTATATTCATTGTGAAAAGTGTTTTATATAAATTATTTTAAAATGAAAGAATGAAATTAAATATTTTTTTAACAATGCTTAAATTTTTAATTAGAGATATGTGTATTATAGTTTTTATTTTTAAAATTAATTTTGTTTTATTTTATAAATATATATATATATATATATATACACATCTATACAATCCGTTTCTTATACGCAACCTTTTAAAATTCCGTTTCTCGTCACGTTGCCGTTGCGGTTGCATTTCTCGTTTCTCGTTTCTGGTAACATAGGTTAGAAGAGACAGAAATGAGGGTCTTATCCCCAAATAGGAGGTATTAAGACACACAAAAGAGCATGGCATGGGTTCTCTGGGAAGGCAACAGATAAGGGACACGCCAGAGTATGCCCCCTGGTTACACAAGGACTGGAACCGGGATTCACCCTTCCTTTACCACTCAGTGAGCCATTGAATTAATTCAATTGGAATATAGAGACATAGTTTTCAAACTTTTTTGATTTTGGTTCGATAATTTGTAAGATTTTGTAATGTTTATCTTTTGTAGTGTTGTCTTTGTTTCATTTGATTGTCCATTATCTATTTGATTGTCCATTATCTGTGTTTAATGTTCAATCTTTTTTTACAGTGAAACTGGATCATTTGAAAATCTCTGTTTACCCTAATCAAAACAGATAATTGCAAATTAAATCAATTATAGATTTGAGATTTACACCATAAAATATTTGTGATAGGTTTTTGAATCTCATTCTTTTTTTTTTGGTTTAATTCAATGCAGACAGTAATCCCTGCACGGTTACCAACTGTGGGAATGGAACCTGCGAGAGTACAGAAGAATATCCCTTTGTGAAATGTGTTTGCAAACCAGGATGGAAACAGCCAGAGCGTTACCATAATCTTCCTTTTCAACCTTGCGTTGTTCCCAATTGTGAGTTTTGCAACAACCCAAAAAAAAAATCTCCAAAATTTAAGATCTGTGAGTGCAATAATCCTTTGTTCAAATCTGCACAGGTGACAATGGGTTGAGAGATCACAATCTTACCAGGCTTACCTTTTCAATTAATGGGCAGATCATAAAGAATATCGATTGCTAATGAATGAATGATGTTTTGCAGGCACCATAGATTATTCTTGCGGTAGTGACAGCCCCCCATCTTATCCTGAGCCACCCCTGCCTAACCTCCCAAAAGTTTCAGAGCCATTGAATCGTAAGTAATAAATTCAATTGGATACTTTTCTTTTCAATACAGTAAAAGAAGTGATCTAGAAGTGATCTATAATTCATAATATTAGTTTTATTATTTATCGTTTATAATGTATGTGATATTTTTTATCATCCACATTTCAAATCATATCATATCATTTGAATCAGAACAAAACTTACACACTGATATATAATACTGCTTTTAACTGTGCTTTAACTTATTTGCTCTGACATATACTGTGCTCTGAATTTTCATTTTCAGCATGTTCATACAATGTGTGTGGAGCTGGGACCTGCACCCTTAAATCCAATGTCACACTGGAATATCAGTGCAACTGCAACAAGGGATATGGGAATATAATGAACTGGACTTGGGGTTTCTGCTCGAAAGAATGTAAGGATTTTTCTAGTTTTGTTCCAAATTTTGGGGTTTTTTTTTTTGAGAATTTGGATTTGGAAAGGAGGATTTTAGATTTTAATTGTGATAAGATTCATTTTCACAGGTGAACTCCAGAAGGACTGCTCGCGCCTTAATGTTTCTGTCAGTAGTAAAGACTCAACTACTGATACTTCTTCTAGCAATGGTGCTCAAGGTAAAATAACCAGTTTTATCAGTGAAGAATCAAATCGTAGTGTAACCATTATTTTTCTTATTAAATCTTGGGCAAAGTCTTATTTCAGTGAGGTGGATTTGAACTTGAATGTCTCTTGAATGTTTATGTTATTATCGCCCTCCATTGATAAAATTTTAACATTAACAGAGAATCTAATTGAATTTTTGGCTTTGCTGTTTGCAGGGGGTTTGAAGTTTATGATGGAAAACAGTCACTTGGTCACGGGTTCGATTCTGGCAACATTGATAGTGCTCTTGGTCAAATGATATGACGAACCAGAACATGCCATATAATATTTATATTTATTTGTAATTTTTCCACCTTAGATTTGGGTTGTTTTGATTCAGTTGGAAGATTGTATTTGTTGGAAGATTGTATTTGTTATTGGATTTATCATTTTTAGATTATGATTCAGTTTTTATATGAATAAAGTTGTCATTTTTCATAGAAATTATGCATACCTGTATTGTTTTGAACTCTTCCATGCCTACCAATATTGTTTTGGACTCTTCAATTTAAACTAAGGCAAGATAGATTTTTACATCAAATTTCATATGTATGAAAAGAAGAAATTGTAAAATCTTTGAAGTGACAGTGTTTTGGAAAATTTCAATGTCATATTTTTTATGATGTACTATTTTAAAATTATTCTATGCTTGAAGTAAAAGAAATTCATATTGTAGGCATCTAGATGGTGCTGAGTTCAAATCTTCTACATTAAAAACTAAAAGAAATAAAAGAAACAAAAAAACTCAAATTTGTAGCTAATTTTCAAGTGCAAACACCTCACACTTATTGGGGTACATTAAGGGAGAGGAAATGTTTTAGAACGAACATTGTTTAAATCAAATATAATTTTCAAATTGCGCTAAGCATATA